>NC_046221.1:36625464-36925464 GCF_009819885.2 Catharus ustulatus | reverse complement strand
GAAACAGGAGTGCAGAAGCAGTGCTCTCTGTTTTGGAGAAGGGTGAATAGAGTACAGGGTGTCTGGAGGTAGTTTCAATGAAACTTGGGTTGCTTTATTCTGATTAAAATTAATCAGAATTTATTTTTAATAATTTTTCTTGTCCTCTCTTCTATCCCATCCCAGGAGAGTAAGACATACCACTACAGAAAAGGAAAGGCAGTACACAAAACCGTTTGATCAACAAAGACTTCAAAGTATCTAAATTAACTAGATGGTTCTACAGTTCAATTTAGCAATACAGAGTGCAACATTTCTCAGAGTTACTTCAAGTTATGCTTGTGCTCATGTTCTACCTGTTCTGATACTGTTGTTGCTTGACTAGTTTGAAGCTCGAAGTTGTAAGAGTTGACAAACTTCAGTGTTACTGTTTATGTGCTTCCCTGACTGACTGGAATGTTAGAGTTTATATGTTTGCTGTATGGATTTTTCTCTGAGCTTTAAGGTACAGTTTGCATATTGCACACGGTTTTTTGTTAACTACAATTTGACTCACACTAACCAGTTAACTCCTGCAGTTTAAAAATTGAAGTACTTATTTGCCCAAGAGAATGTATTTTAAGACTGAGCTCTTAAATCAGTGGAAAAGAAGATGAGAAGTTTTAACTGAGCTGAAGCCCTGTAAGTCCTGGTTGCCTTTAGACGACATAATCAATGTGATTATGTTAATTGATGACAGTCTATGTACCTGCAGTCTTGAGTATCTACTTTTTTTGGGTAAATAATGAAGAGAATCCTAAAATTCCTGTATGTAACTTAAAATGCAAGAATGTTACCTGTATTGGACACTAAGTCAGCCAATACAAGATTTTTTACATGAAAAATATTAGCAATACCTGTATTTTAAACTTCTGAGAAAATACTGCACTTATATAAGCCTTTGTTATGTGATGCAAACTGTTAATCAAAGTATATGTGTGTGTGACTGTTTTAATAATCATGTAGCTTTTAGGTATGTATTGTGAAACAGTGAAATAAATTTTTACTTTGCCTTGGTTTCCTAAATTTTTATTGTGACAAATCTAAATAACAATTAGTTAAAGCTGTTAAACTTACTACTCTAAGTGACATTTCCAGTTACTATAAATACATAGTAACAAAACTTCATGGTGTGTAGATACTAGCTGAAGTTTCCAGTCTTTTATGTTGGGTGCTAGCTTACTTTTTTCCTCCCACTCAAAAACACCTCAGTCTCTCCAGACAATAAAAGAAAACTATGCCTCTTGTTAAGGATTTATATGTGAGGCTGTTTAGGACTGCATGTTCTGCTTCCAAGTTTCCAGAAGGTTTAGAGATAGTAATGGCTAGGCAAAGACTTAGCCAGAAATGCATGTTAGTGAAATATCTAGAAGGGAACTGGATATGTAAGGGAATGTGTCTAGAGCAAATGTCCAAGGACTGCCTCTCAGGAGTATTCTGGATAAAACTTTATTAAAGGAGGGTGCGGGAGAAGAATAAGGTTTTTTTTAGCCACTTTATGTAGCTTTGTACCAATGTTCTGATAGCATAAATTAACCTGGAAAAAGCAAAGCCCATACCAGTTTCTCTACTCACTGTTTCATGTTACTGAAGATAGTATTAAGTGTTCCCATGATACTGATTTCCCATGTTTTTCGCAGACTGCTGTTTTAAAGGTAGTGGCTTGATTGTGTATAAGTTCTGTGTTAGTTTTTGCCAGGGTTTTTCTAGTATTGAATCGGGACCCTGTCACTTACAATTTTCGGTACCTAAACAGCCTGCCTGTGCTTTCAAAGCTGTGATGTCAGTTTATTGATAAAAGGTAGTTGTTTCTTTGAAAATGCGAATTTCTTTTTGACCTGATTTAGGTTGGCTTGGTTATCCCAGGCCTTACCTGAGGCTTTCTGCTGTAGCTTTTAAGATGATACAAAGGGCCATATGCATAGCTCTCTCATTGAGGAGTCCCACCACCAAAAGAAGAGGTTAAACAAGGTGCCTTCACAGAGTGCCTGCTTTCTGTTTGACTGAGTGTTATGCACAGGACCATTGGTGAGCAGGTTAGTTGTATAGTGCATTTGAAATGGTCATACTAGATTCTTACATGCGGGGTGAGAGGTTTTATCATGGGAATAGCCAAGGCCTTGAGTACCATTTATTTTTTTCTTCCAGTATGTTGTGCTGGTTCTGCCAGCTACTTAGCTGTAGAGAATGGATTTATTTTCTTTAGTTATAACTAAACCCATACATTTTTAATGTTTTTTTGAAGTACCCTATAGCACATTCATAAAGCATAACACAAAACCAATAGGTTGATCTTTCCTGTTGCATTCAGAAAGCTGAAACATCTGTTTAATATTGCTGTAACTGAAGGAATTTCCAAAATCAGTGCATGGTTGGAGCATTTTGCAGATCTGTACCCCTCATATTCTCAAATCAAGTGGACAGTGTTAACTGTCAATTAGCAGGCATTAGTGAGTCCTTGAGCATCTGCATTTGCTTACACACAGTATGTGTATTCTGTGACACTCAAAAACTTTGGGTGTACTTTAAATATTAAGACAGCTCCTTGTCAAAAGAAGCAATTGCTTAGACAAGATAGAAGAACACAATGCTTGCATTTAATTGGTGTTCTAGGGCTGTGACACTTGGTTTGTTTTACTTCTTGCCTGAAGTACCCCAGTTTGCTGTTGATGGCCTTTTCATTTCTCTTTACACACTTTGCCACCTGACAGAATTATTCTTGGAATGAGACAGGCAGACAGATGGTATTCTTGGATCTCCATTAGAATGATTGTCTGGCACAGGCAGTAATTCCCTGTCAAAATGGAAATATTTTTTCCTTCTAGGTACTTGTGTACTAAATTATCTTAATCTGAAGGTGATGTGATCCTTTATTGCTACTAAGAAACAAAAGGGCTTTCCCTTTTGTATTTCATAGGGTTTTTTTTCCTATGCCTTACTGAGAAAGCTTTTTCAAGTCCTCCAGCAAGTCTACACTCATTGGGAGGAATGACTTTCTAGACCAGTATTTTAAAAGATGTATGATTTAAGAGTTAATGTTTGCCACTTTAAGTGTTGCTAAAGTGATCCCAAGCTATCAAAAACTTTGAAGTTTCTTCAGATAGAATATGCATCTCCAAAATCCTTAAGTAGATTTACAACTCAGATGGATTCTTACTTCCTACTTTGTTTCTGCTCTAAAATTTGGGCTGAACCTTGGGAGACAAACTCATACTGTAACTTCTTTTAAAGAAAAAGGCCCCAGCTGATTTTAAAGAGGCCTTTGTATTGTCCCAGTTACTGCTCGAGCTTCAGCTGTGGTGAATATATATAAAAGATTGGTTTGTTTGTGTGTGGGGATTTTGTGTTTGGTGGAGGATTTTTATTTTGGGTGTTTAGAGTTTTTTTCCTGAGTAATGTGAACTTCTGTGTAGTGGATGCTCAAGACAAAGAGCTTTCTACTCTTTCACTTTAAGATTGTGAGACTGTAGAAAGTACAGAAATGAAGGCAGAATTTGTATTTAGAATATTTATGCTGCTAATCCAAAAGCAATTACTGTATGGATAATTTTTTCTGATTTTAATTATCTCAAAATTTCTAAATATGTAGTCCAAGATGCATACTGTAGTTAATATATTGCTGATGTAGTGGGATATGAAAAGTACTGCTTGTAAGGCAGTACTGATGTGTCAGCAGTACCCCTTCTAAGGGTGTATAATTCCCTTTCAGCTTCTGTTCACCTTTTCCTGTAAGTAGGTGTCCAAATTTCAGGGTATTGTTTGAACTACTTGGTGTTAATACTAGATGACCTTAAAAGATCCTTTCCAACCCAAACTGATCTGATTCTCCAGGAGTCTGCTTTCCCCTACTCCATTCAGGATCACTGTGGATTTAACCTCTTTATAGTAATGTCTCCTTGGATCCTTTTCCGTTCTGGGGTGAGCAATCCTAGAATGCTCTGCCTGTCTTCATAGGAGAGGTGGTTCAGCCTTCTGATTCTTTATGGCCCCCTCTGAGGTCCATTTCTTTACTGTGCTCAGTACTCCAGGTGGGATTTCGTCAGAGTGGTAGAATTGCCTCCCTTGGGGGCAAAGGGGATAAACAGCCCAGTGTTTTGGCCTGTAGTAGTTAACAGGGTCATGTGCTGCTGAGTTGTGCAGCCATCCAATTCTTAGTATAAGCTGATTTTATTATTCCTGAGTGTAAGGAAGTAGTTAAATTATTAAGATGGGATTAGTGGCTCCTGTATGTCACAGAAAGATAAATGATGCCTTTTATAAGACATGAAAAGAGGATCCTACATTGTGGTGAATAATCATGTAGAAATGTGTTCTGAGCACACACACTTAAATTTCTAGCTTTTAGGAGGACAGTGAGACAGGGAATAGGATATGAATTGGTCAGAGGCCATATACTTAGTTGGAATAATTTAGGTTGGAAAGGATGTTTTGAGATCATTTGAGCTCAGTCTGTTAACACGGCCAAGTCCAACAAGTCTCCCCAAGTGCCACATCTCAATACATGTAGGAATGGTGACTGCAGCACTTTTTTGGGCAGCCTGCTTCAACACTTGACAGCTCTTTTTTTGTGAAGAAATTGTTCTGAATATTGAAGCATGACCTCCCTTGGCAAAATCAGGCCCATTCCTTTTTTGTCTTGTAACTCCTTGCTTAGGAGAAGAGGTGGACTCAGCCTCCTGTGTTGAGTGACAAGGTTGCCTCTGAGCCTCCTTTTCCCAAGGCTCAACAGCCCCAGCTCCCTCAGCTGTTCCTCATAACTTGTGCATCAGACTCCTCACCAGCCTCGTTGCCCTTCTCTGGACATGCTGTTGTGCTTCACTTTTCCTCCAGTGGGGGGTCCAAATGATGACAGTATTCAAGAGGGTGACCCCCGAGTCCAGTACAGGGAGACAATTGCATCCTGGATCTGACTAGCCATATTTTGTGATACAAGCCAGGATGCAGTTGGCCGCATGGGAACACTGCAGGCCCATGCCTAGGCAGCCCTGTCTCACCCAGGGCCTAGCAGCTGTTTAGGGACTGCTGCAGACCAAAGGCATCTGACTGCTTAATTAAAGCATTATGAAGGCCTGTGGTGGGTGTTGATGCAATGTGATTTCTATCTGTGCCCTGAATGTCAAAGTGAAGAAATTTATTGAAGTGCAGTAGATGGTGGGAGTGATTTGGGATTCTCTTAAGAAGGGGGCTGTGGTTGCTGATGTGGCTCAGCTGCAGAGGTTGCAGCTCCTGTCGTCTCACCTGATGTCCTTACAGGTAACCAAGTTGATCACTATTGCCCAACTTGCCCATTGGCATGTCTTGTTCAGCATGGTGTCCCTGCAGCTGTAGGCTGCGCGGCTCTGAATCCCAAGGGCAGATTGGGGTAGAGGTGACCAGCACCATGGGTTACCCAGATGATCCTTTTCTACCAGTGCAGTTTTCCAGACACTCTTCACCATGCCTGTAGTGTTCCATGCAGTTTTGTAACTCAAGTGCGGGACCTGGCACTTGACCTTGTGTCTCATAAAATTGGCTCATTGATCCATCCTGTCCAGGTCCCTCTGCAGACCCCACCTTCCTGTCCTCCTCCAACTCAACACTCCTGCCCAAATTTGTGTGTTCCACAACCCAGGGAATATACACTTAATCTTGTCTAAATCATTGATAAGACATTAAACAGGACTGGTCTTAATACTGAGCCCTGTTAGTGACCATTGGGATGCAACTCCCATTTGTCAGTACACTCTGGGCCTGGTAATCTTGAAGATTTTTACCTAAGAAAGCATCCACTTGTCCAAACCATGAGCAGCTGGTTTGCCCAGGAGAATGCAGGAGAAACCTCTCAAAAGCTCTATTAAAGTCAAGGGGGCTGGGTACCCCAAGAACAACTGGTGCAAATCTGAAGGTAGCCTCTTAACTTACTGGGGGAAAACCAGCTTGCCAGGTTGTACAGCGCTTCATGGAATTGAGGCACTCACATGTGATTGTCAGGTAGGTAAGCTACAGGTGATGTTTTCATTACAGCCATCAGAGGGCTCTCACATCCAGGCCTACATACTAGACTCTGGCTGTAGCTATAAAATGCCAAAGAGTAATTGCACTGAAAACATCACTGATCAAGCTATGTGCTTACAGCATACAGACAAAAAGCTTGGTGTGTGAATAAGATTTCCCTTAATGCTCTTTATTACATTTATTTTGAACAACTGTGCAGAATTGATGTGCCTAGAATGTTGGGGGGGAGGAACCACAGACCCCCCCCACCCAAGCTAGGCCTTTTCCTTTTTGCTAGATGTTTCACTTCTGCAGATAAAAACTACCAATACAGCATCAAGTGTTAGGGATGTTAATGGAATTGCTTGCTTGGCACTCCTGATTTTACTTTCACTAGAATAGAGATCTTTATGCATAATTAAGCAACCTATTTACTGAATCTCTTCTAGTGAAAAGTATTGCAATGATGGTTTGTCGTTTAACCCCAGCTAGCAACCAAGTACTACACAGCTGGTTGCTCTCCAGTGGAGTCAGAGAGATAATTATTAGAATGGCAACTAGAAAACTTGTGGGTTGAGATAAAGGCCTTTAAAAAACTAGAAATAGGAGTAATAGAAAAAGCAAAAGCCTCACATGCAGGCAGAGCAGAACAAGGAATTAATTCAATTCTTCCCATGAGGAGGCAGGTGTTCAGCTATTTCCAGGGCAACAGGGGCCCATCACATGTAATAGTGACTGGGGAAGAGAAATGCCATCACTCCAAATGTCCCCTGCTTCTCCTTTGCCCCATTTTATAGACTCAGCATGATGTCCTGTGGTTTGGAACATCCCTTTGGTCAGTTTGGATCACATGTCCCTGCTGTGTCTCCTTCCAGTTTCCCATGCATGCTCAGTCTCTTTGCATAGCAGTACAAGAAGCAGAAAAGGCCTTGGCTCAGTGTAAGCGCTCTCGGCAATAACATCTCTGTATTACCAGCATGCTGTTCAGCACAAAACTAAAACATCCTCATCCTAGCCATTGTGAAGAAAATTTAACTACACACAGATCTTTATTGGTAAGACGTTTCCTGTAAATGCTGCATTCCATGTGGTTTTGACAGTTAAATAAGTATGTGGTCTTTCTATTTGTTACAGTATTCATAAAACCTAAATTGTGATTCTCACTGTTACATTGGTTATTCCCGAACTTAGGAGAAAGATCCTGAAATTACTTGTTCTCTTATGAGGTCTGTGATAATTTCATTAATTAAAAGTGCAGTTGTGGTAACAGGTTTTAAATGTAGATTTTTCAAAGTAAGATAAAAATGATCACTAGTGCTGAAGTTTCCAAAATGGTATTTTAGTGCTGTGTTGCCTGTTAATAGATTGTGAAGTCTGGGCTGATAACTTTATTCTGCTGTGGTTTCCTAAACTCAGAAAGACGCACAGCACCTCAGAACGCCGGGCTCTAGAAGATAGGCAGCTGCTGTGCTATGTGACAGCTCACACCAAAGCCTCCTTTTTACACAGAGACAGTACTAAATGTGGCTGCTGGGCTGGAGGAAGCCTGGAAAGGGATTTTTTTACTTCCCACACTGTATGTGACTTGATTGCATCTCTTCAGCTTTTAAAAACAGCTTTTTAGACAGCCGATTCCATGAAGAAATACCTGTAAGAGGTTCAGGAGCCTTGAGCTGGTGAGTCAGTAAATTGAAACAAAAAATAATCCTGGAACTGACACTTCAGCAAATCCTGTCCAGGGATAGAGCACCTTCTGTGTTCCTGTGTAAATTCAGAGTCACTGCAGAAACATTTTATCTCTCAGCATAGCTGAGCAGGTGTCTACTGACTCCATTTCCCTAAGCTTGGGGAATTGAAGCACATCCAGTTCTGAAAGGGCTCTTTTTTCAAACTCATAAGCAGGCCTTAAAGTCAGGCCAGCACTAACTGCAAGCAAGAGCTCCTCCAGGCAAGTGAGGTTTGGTTAAAAAAAGTGTGCCATAGACGGTACTCATTCTTTAAAATAAGCTTTAAAGCTGATCATTCAAAGAGCATTTTCAAATAAATGAGACTGAAATATTTTTACGTTTTAAGCCTTGACTTTCGTCTTTGGTCCTACACTTTCATCTATTTTTGAGAAACTGTGCCTGAATATAACATAGATCAGTATGGTGACTGAGCTGGGTGGAGATGAAGGTGTAGGAATTCTTACAAGCTAAAGATACATGAGGAGTTCGCTGGTTTTGTATTATTTCTTGTCCATGTTATGCTTTGTAATACTTCAGTGTGATCGGTCTGGCTTACGTCTGGTTTATAACCACCTCGGTTCTATTTCTGCCTGTTAATCTTCACACTGTGGTGGACCCAGCTGTGCAGTTCGTCTTGTACGCAGAATGGTACCAGTTGCCATGACAGCATATAGCTACCCACTGGTAGCAGAATAATAGGCTTGTGACTCTTTGGGAAGTGTCACCATGTCATTTAGTCGTCAGCCAGCAGGTGGGGCATGAAGCTAACAGAAACTGGCCAAATACTGTAATTTAGAAAACCTTTCTCTTGGGGAACACTACGGTTTGTCCTTTTTACAATAAAAGCTGTCCACTGAGAATGCAGCAATTCTTATTGTGGGTGAATTAATTTTTTAAAATTTTTAAAAGTTTTTTTTTTTAAAAATAAAAAATATAGCCATAAGATATGCAATGAGAAGGCTTTGTAGATTGCCAAAAACTTTGTTATGAGTTGTAGTGGGTTTGGAAGAGAAAGGTAGGGTTTGTGGGCAGGTTCAATGCTGGTTTCCAAGTATGTCATCAGGACAGAGCTGGGCATTCCATAGTGAAGCAGGTCAGGGAAGTTGGAAACACTGATATATTCCTTAGCTGAAAAAAAATCTGTCAGCTTATTTGTAACTATTTCCACTTCCTCTCTTTATTGTACAGTGCTTACAAATCAAATCCTTAAAAGAACTCAACAGTATCTCAAAGGATTATAAGTCAGAAAAGATTTTGGTTTTCCTTTCTGCTTTCAGATAAGTCTAGTTTTTTCTACAATCCTGAGAATCTGACAAATACAAAACAACAAAAATAAGAGATACCCAAACTCTGTATATTTTGAATCCATTTATTCACCTTCTTTGTTCCTTTTTTACAGAGGTGCTGTTGAAATTAGTAAGAACATGAACCACTTCTTTAAACTAGATACTAATTCTTAATCTCTCTGTTCTTGTAAATGGAACTCAGAATTGCCAGTGGGTGGGAACTCAGATATGTGGTTTATCCTTGCTACCAGTGCTTGCTGTTACCTGCTGTTTTCAGTGTTTCCTAGGACCAGATCCCTCTAGGTTCGTTGGAGGAGGGGAAGTGGTTATCCAACAGAAATTGTGGACAACTTAATTTTCAGTTGCTGTGTCTGCTTCCCCTAGGGAACTGTGAGCTCTATGAAATGTTTGCTTTCTTGGATGACATTTTCCAATATAAATGACACTTTATGAGAGGGTATTATGAAGCCAACAGCGAACAGAATAAGAAAAAAAGAGTTAGGGTTCACTTACATATTTGCTTATCTTATTACAGGAATACTACTGAAGAAGTGAAAAATAATAAAATATTGTTTTGCTGAGTTCCTACCTTTGAAAGAGACTCTTAGTTTAGAGCTACTCTATGTATCCAGCTCAAGGTTTGTCTAGTTCAGTACCTTCTGTCATTATTGGAAACCTGTCTGTAAATGGAAGAGGAAAAAGGCAAAAAATTGATCTTTGAGAACATGGCTTGGCTTCTAGTAGCTTGCCTCTCAGGTTTTTGTCATGTCTTTTATTGCTCCTTTTGGTATATATTGAAGAGAGTAGCAAGGTAGGCTGTACTAGAGTATTTTGCCACAATGTCATAAATACTTTTATTAATAAAAATAATTATATTTGCTGCATGAGTCCAATATGTTTTCATTCTGGCATTTGAGACTTAGTAATGTTTTAACCTAAATAACAATCCATTAAATTGCAACAAGCCTGTTCCTTAAAAAAAAATAAAATCAAAAGATGAAGCCATCTTCTTTCATAGACCATTTAGGATTCTTTAACAGATTTTTTGCCATACTCAGAGTTCTGAAAAGAGCTTACATTCTGCATAGGAAAACACAATCTTGTGATGGAACTGCCTAAATAGAATGCAGTAGTTAGTGATATTATGTATTTATACCTGCAGATCTCCAGAAGTACTCTTTGTTTGTTGTGAATATCATAGTTTTGAGTTCTGTATACATGCTGCCTAAGCACCCAAAAATATTCTCTGTGCAGAATTAGAAGCAGCTCCTTAGGCCACAAGACAGGTTAAGTCAGGAAGGTTCTAGTGTATCTGATGAAATATTGCCTGAATAAGATTTTTGTAGCAAATATAGGGGACGTTTGTAGCTAATGATTACTGATTGTGTCCTGAAGCTTTGAGTTTTGGTGACAGATCCTGTTACAAGCTACTATGGTCTCAATCCAAGTAGCAGAAGTCTGTATTTTGGTAGGAGGTGATGTACCAGCCTGCTTGGCTTGTAATGTGCTGCTTCAGAAACTATGAAATTCATGTTTCTGTGCCTGTTCCCTCATGTATGTACAAGCTAAGGATGAAACAGAATTGTATTATAGTAGTTTTAGTTATTTTGGAAAGAATACTTTTCTGTTGGAAAGCAGATGTCTCAATTTGAAACAGAATTCAATCTCAGGTTAAGCACAGGGGCAGTTAAGGGAATTGGCAACATGCCCATTAAGTGTCCCTGGCAGGGCTGGATGGAAAAGAGACAATCTCTGTCTTTCCAGCAAAGTTTACTTTATTTTTGTCTGAATTAACATGGAGAGTTAAGCTTCCATTTCTTTGACCTCTTAGGAAACTGAAGTTTGCTAACTTGATTTTTTTGATATTACATGTTAGAAATCTTATTAACTGCTCTTTCAGCCTTTGTGCTGCACTTCATACCTAGTGACAAAAAGAACGTGGAGCTGGTGAGGAAAATGCATTGCTGTGACTATTCACAAATCCCACTAGTGTTTCCTTACTGATTTTTTTTAACCTGTCACAACAAGGACATACTTTAAATATAGTAATTTCACGATTATAAGCCGCATTGAGTATAAGCCGCACTTCCTGGTGTCGGCAACTTTTCGTTCTTTATCCATACATAAGCTGCACCTGATTATAAGCCGCACGTTACAATACAGAGTGTGATAAAAGGTATCTATTCTATCACCATCTGTTGAGGGTGGGGGCAGTGATCCTTATCTCCGTGGGAGACATTCTGTTAATGGGCCATCCATTGAAACCAGGCAGGGCATTGTTCTTTATCTTTTCACAACCCATCCTTCCTCCATCGAGTCATTTTCTGCTAATGGCCCATTGAGTCCCACTGTGTGACTGATAAAATTACTTCATCCCATTGGAAGTTGCTCCAGCTGGGGGCAAGAGCCCAACATTTCTTACCAAGATAAAAACAGAGGTTTTGGGACACTAAGGGAGCCCCTTTCTCCACTGGACTCCAGAGGAAAACTGGATTTCTCCACATCACCACTGGACCTCCAGAAGGAAACTGCATCTTCTGCAGGACCACTGCTTCAACTGAATCACATCTGTCACTGCAGGAGGATGCAGCCACCATTTAATGGGACTGCTACCAACACCCTGCCTGACAGGGTGTCAGGCTGTACTCTGACTTTGTCAGGGTTTGGAGTTTGTTTCTTTGTAGTACTGTATTTCTATTTTAATTTCCCTGGAAAGGAATTGTTATTCCTAATTCCCATATCTTTGTCTGAAAGCCCCTTGATTTCAGAATTATAATAATTTGGAGGGAGGGGGTTTACATTCTCCATTTCAAAGAGAAGTTCCTGCCTTTCTCAGCAGACATCTGTCCTCCAAACTAAAACAGCAACTTTTTGTTCTTTGTCTGTATATAAGCCGCACCTGATTATAAGCCGCACTTCGGGTTCGGACCAAAATTTTAGTCAAAATGGTGCATCTTATAATCGTGAAATTACTGTACTTAAAACTGTAAGGTCAAGGATGAAACTTAATGGTTTTGTTTTTCACTGTTCCCTAAGTGCACTGCATGGTGAAGTAAGGTTTCTAAAGACTTGCATCACGTTTTTTCCCCTTACCACTCCAGAAAACTAAAATAGTGCAGAAAATACCAACCTTTGCAGTTACAGAAAGTTAGTCAACTAAAATAGTTTTTTATTAGTACAAATGCACAGGTTTGTTTTGTGTCTGTATGTAAATGCTAATAAATACAGAGTGCACATTTGTCTTGTTTGAATGTTACTGACTTTGTTAATTCATCATGTGCTCAAGTAGCTTCTTTTCATCACCACTGCATTTCTGTCTTTGGTGTCGTAAAGTTCTGCATGTTGAAATCACTTTCCTAATGGAACTGCCTAGATTGGTATGATTCTACAGTTTTCAAAATCTGAAAGTAATCCATAGATACTCTGCTTATGCTTTTTTCTTGATAATTGAGTCTCTTTGGAGCATGCTTTTCTGTCCTGCACTGTTACTTTTAGTTGGATCTAGAATAGAAAGTGCACTTTGGTACTTATTATTTACTTATTATTTACACTGCTTCTTAGGAGTCTGGGTTAGATCGTGGTCCCTGTTCATATTCTGTCTTGTCAAATGTTCTTATCTATATCTGATGCAGTTACACAAAGAGATCTGAAAAGATTTTTCTGTGAAGGGTGAAGCACTGTTTAAATAATTTTTGGTCTGAGATGTTTAAAGAAAACTTAGAGGGTAGAGTACTTGAGGCCACAGTGATACTTCTGGTGTATAAAACAAGGCACTCAGAATACATGGTTCATGTGCAACTTCTGTGAGATCCTAAGTTTGCAGAAGAGATCAATTCATTATAGCTTAGTTTTTCATTCATTTTTCAGATTGTTTCATTAAGTATTGAATTTCCTAGGACTGTATCTATGAAGAGTTTATTCAGATAGTAATGAAGCAAACTCTTGCCATGAGTTAATACCAATCAGGCTAGAATCAAGGGTTCAGAAGTGTAAGATTGTGCCCCATTCTTGTCTTTTGCCTTGTCTACTCACTGTGGGCCACTGGAACAGCTGGGCTGCTGCAAATACCCATCTACAATTTCCTCAGGAGGGGAAGTGGAGATGCAGGCACTGATCTCTCTGATGACAGTGACAGGACCTGAGGGAATGGCATGAGGCTGAGTCAGGGGAGGTTTAGGTTGGAAAAGGTTCTTCACTCAAAGGGTGATTGGGCACTGAAACAGGCTACCCAGAGAAGTGGTCACTGTATCAAGCCTCGTCTGAGTTCAAGAAGTTTGGATAACAACCTTGGGCACATGGTGTGATTCTTGGGCCTCTCCTGTGCAGGGCTAGGTGTTGGACTTTGATGACCCTGGTAGGTTCCTTCCAACTCAGGATATTCTAAGATTCTATGAAATTCATGGAATACTACTTTTCTGGGGTGTATCTTACCTATCCATCTACTAGAAAGGTAATAGACTATTTAACACTTAGTAAAAATTGCATGAATTTTTGCATTATTTAAAGTGCCTGGTTGTCTAGACCTTTTTCATATTAGTGAAATCTCTCAAATAAGAATCTCAGCTGACCTCATTAGTAGAGTTGGAACCAGGTATCTGGTAGGTGGAAATTTACAACTTGGGAAATTCTAAGAATTACAGTAATTTCACGAATACAAGCCGCACTGTTTTGACCAAAATTTTGCTCTCATACCGTGCAAGCGGCTAATATTCAGGTGCGGCCAATATGTGAATAATTTTCTGACATTTTCAACCCTGGGAGTGCAAACCAAGTCAGTGCAAACCGCAAAGTCGAGCTCCTGCCAGTAAAACCCTGCATTTACGCGGTTGTTACAAATTGATACTCTGTTGCGCAGCGGGTGGAGCTGCGCCTTGCAGGCAGCACAGGGGGTGGGGAAGGCGGGGCAGCTCCCTCCTCCTGGCCCCACGGCTCGGGGGAGGCAGAGACAGCTCTCTCCGCTTGGCCCCACGGCTCGGAGGAGGCAGGGGCAGCTCTTTTCTGCTGGCCCCGCGGCTCGGGGGAAAGCGGGCAGCTCTCTCTGCTTGGCCCGCGGCTCGAGGAAGGCAGAGACAGCTCTCTCCGCTTGGCCCCGTGGCTCGGAGGAGGCAGGGGCAGCTCTTTTCTGCTGGCCCCGCGGCTCGGGGGAGGCAGGGGCAGCTCTCTCCGCTTGGCCCCGTGGCTCGGGGGGCTCCCATCCCTGCGTGCCACCGCCGCAGGGGCAGGCAGGCTACATCCCCGCTTCCCATGGCCGCCGCAGGTGCCGGCGGGCTCTGTGCCCCCCCTGCCACCGTGGGGCAGCGCCGGGCCGGGGTGACCGAGCCCAGCGGTGGCGGCGGCCGGCCCCGAGTGGCCCCGCCGAGCGGCAGCGCCGAGCTGGGCCACCCAGCCCTGTTGGCAGCCCCGAGCCCTCACAGCCCAAGCCCAGCCAGTAAACCCCGCCCTGCCACGATTCTGTTACTATTTGGCAACTTTGTTGCACGCGGGTCCTCGCTGCGAACACAGAGCGGCTTATACTCGAATGCGGCTTATTTATGGACAAAAAACAAAATGTTTGCCAACACCCGGCCATACGGCTTATACTCAGTGCGGCTTGTATTCGTGAATTTACTGTACTTTTCTTTATATATGATTTAGCTTAATGCAATGGAGGAAGGGGAAAATGCAGTGATTTGTTCACAGTGCTCTGTTAAACTACTGGAATATTCAGTAACAGAAATATGTCTGAGTACGTATCTAACTCCTTATTGATGGTATTACATAGTGCTTAATCTAGATATCCAGAGAAAGGACAAGGCACATATTCCAGCTTCTTCAGTGGTTTAGTGTTGCTTGTTAACAGAAGTCTTAGCTTTCAGGACTGGCTTATAATTAGCTGTCCTTTTATGGAGGGCTTTTACTTGCAGGTTTTTGAAGCACCTATGCAAGAGAAACAGCTTGTGTTCTGTAATCCTGATAGGTCATAGATTCTCTCATGCTTGATAGTGACCCTCTGGACAAGGAGAATTTGGCCATTGTTCTCATCATGTTGAGCAGGAGCAGCTTTAGTGCCAACTTGACAGAACAATAAATCTCTTTCTCTCTGGACAATGGTCTTCTATATGCAGCCATTTGGGGGCGTATCTCTCCTGTTTCTGAAGGTTCTTCTACAGTTAGGATTTAACCAAAATTATTAATGAGATGAGAATATGAAATCTGTTATCTGCCAGATGTGTACTAAAGCATTCAAGAAAGACAAAATAAATAGGGATTAATTAAATAAATTGTCAGAAATTCTTAAATGTAGCCATAATTTTCCTCTTGCTCCTACAGAGGCGTATCTTATCAGTAACGATCATATAAAAATTACATCCACACAATGTTGTATAACTATTACAGTCTTCAGAAATTTATGTCCATAAATGCATTTTAGGTTTCAAGACTATAGAAAGCAGCTTTCAGAAAGAGCTTCCAAGCAGAAAACTGATTATTAATTGCATCTAGCCTCTGCAGCTCCCTAGTAGCTGCTTTCAAATGAATAATAGAAGCACTTTAATAATTATAATTTTTTTTTAAATTGCCCTGCACCATTACAATGCTGTAGTGGTAGGACTCATGTTCAAGTTAAGTCTCCTTGGGAAATAAAATGTGTGCTATTTTCAATAACTAATTGGGCTAAAATTGTGAGCCAGTGTCACAATTGTGAGAGTCACAGTCTACCTCCCTGATGTGGAACCCTGGAAAGGCAAAAGTAGCTGCTGCTTCTAAGCAAGGGTCAGATTGTGTGCTGCTGCTGGGACAGAAACAATTACACCACCATCACCTTTAGCAACTGGGGATTGGTGTGGTTCTCTCTTCAGCAGCAGTATATATCTGACTTCTCCAGAGCTTTCTAGTCTGTCTGATTTCTTCAGACTGGGAAGCAATTTTCCTGTTATTTCTGAGAAGCTATAGCTTAACTCTGAATAACACCTGATGGCATTACTTCTTTGCCATAAGAGTTCATCAAAAACTGAAATTTTAAATTTCCGCTCAAGCTTATCATCACCTCTGTGTCTGGAATGTTTCAGTCTGTTGAAGACTCAAATGTTGAAAGCAACAAGACATTCAAGATCTTGGGAGTACAAGAGTCTTGGAAAAACAAATCAGAACCAGACACGGGCCAGACAGTTACAGATCCTTTCCTGAAGCTACCAGGTGGCAGCTTGCTTGGCACTAAGGAATTGTGCAACACAGAAAGAATGCTTTTCCCTACCAGTCATACCAATTTGTACCAATTGAGGAGGAAATGGAAATGAGTACAAGGGAACGATATATTTAGCATTGGTAAGACAGAGGTACTTTCTACTACAGGACCCAAATACAAAAAAAAAATAAAAAATGTGTTTACTCAGCAAATAGGAAAAAAGTCTGATCATTGAGTAATTAAGATGCTTCATAGCAGTTTGCACTGGTGATCCAAAACTAACAGTAATAATAAATGAGGAAAATATGCTAAATTACTTGTTTACCTCAAATGGAACCTAGTTTTTCTGATTTTGCATTTTCTTTCATATTTTGTCTTGTTAATAAAAAACTCAGTAGATCTTAAAACATGCTTTTGCAGAGTGGTGGACAAATAAAACTGCTTTTCATTACTGATATTTTAGTATCTTTTTCTGATTACCAGAGGTCAGTCAGAACTAACTTAAGTTTTGCCAAATCCTGTTCCGTGTGATGTCATAGGTGTCTGTTGCTTTTTGACTGAAGAAACAAACTTTATTCTAAATGAGCTTTAAGTCTTTTTCATACAAGTGTGAAAGCTAGAAAAATGGGATGTTGTATGCTGGAGTCTAAGTTTGTAGTAAAAATAACAGCAACTGGCATTGCACTGAGTGTCATGCAAAAAAAAAATTGACTTACACTAGTGTGGATCTTTCCCAGTTAGTTGTTCAAACAGTGCTTGAAATAATGAAGGAAGGGGTTTCCTAATGGCATAACTAGAAACACCTTGCACAAGACAGTAATGCTGTGCACGTGATTTCATGCTGCTCTTCACGATATGTAATCTTCTCTGCCTAGGCAAAAATAAACATAAGACATTTGACCAAGCAGAATTCTTCAATACCCTACCAGTAGCAATTTACACCTACACTGAAGTTGCCTTACTCAGCAGCACCCAGGACTACAAAGTGCAAATAGAAAACATGATTACTCCTGCTTGTGGTACAGGAGGTTGTAGAGCTCTGAACTGCTAAATGTGTGGATTTACCAGAGAGATTACATTGACTAGACACAGAAATAAAAACATTTTAAAACTCTTTTTAACTCCCAGGGCAAACTAATACTCCTTAATGGAGTGTCTAGGGGCAACATCTTACTATTCATTAAAGCAATAAGGTCTTTCAGTTGTTTATAGTTAAATGGTTGTTAGAGTAGTATTTTATACTTAATTACCAAGTCACTACTGTTTTGTAGTAGTTTATTGTTCTGCAGGGAGATGTGTGTGTGTGTATGCATATCTATCTATCTATCTATCTATCTATCTATCTATCTATCTATCTATCTATCTATCTATCTATCTATCTATCTTCACCACAGCTCTGAATTGTCTAGGATGCTTGCTTAGGATTTTTTCAAGATTTGATCAGATTTCTCATGGAAAGAATGGTGTCTGTTTTTGGAGTACCACATGAAATACCTATTACAAATTAAGCTCTAGATCATATCTTAACATGTCTTTACCAAAATGGTTCTTAAAGAGACAAATAACCCCAAAATATGTCAAAAGTGTGTACTTCAAAAAAATGTGTAAACACTAGTAAGCCAGAATTGAATTCTGAAATTCTCACAGTGGTAATCTAAAAAGAACAGTTTATATGTACATCATAATTTTTGATTTTCTGCTATGTTTCCAATTGCATGAATGACATAATTTCAATATTGGGACACCTAAATAGGTGATAATAGAGGTATCCTCTTCAGGTAATCAATCTGCTGCTTCTCTAATATATTTTGTAGTCAGAGGAAAACATGTTTGCATCAAAACTGCTATGGAACCAATTTTCAATTCCAATTTTTCTCTGCTGAAAAAATGCAGGACTGGATTTTGGGTCATGTGTATAATGCTGGAGTAGAGGAATTCCAGGTTGAAATGGTGCATCTAAACACCTTGTGTGTGATGGCTGGAAGATTGCAGTCATGTCTGATACATGACCATGAAGCAGGCAGTGGCAAAATGGTTGGTAGTGTCTACATTTGTGCTTTGTGATCTATTGTAAACACTAATTTGAAACACTTTTCATCTGTACAGGACTGCTACTTCATAGCAATCTACAGCCATCCAGGAATGTTGTTCTTCTGGTTTCCTTTATGTATCCAAGAAGATTCTGCACTAGCAAAAGTCTTCAGTGTTGTTGAACATTCTTTCAGTTCAATCCCTAAGGTGTAGATCTGCAATTTCTATGGTGTTGGCAAGGTCTGGTGCCCGAGATGTTCCTTCTGGAGCCATTTTTGACCTGATGTGTTTACAATACAGGGAAAGGTGCACTTTCACTTCTCCCTACACACTTAGCAATCCTTCCCCATATGCTTTAACAGTAGTATTAGAAAAACAGCTCAATTACATGGCACCCTGATGTGACTTCATGCTGCTTTCTCACATGGTTGGAAAGCCAGAGGAACTAATGAGTGGAGGAAAAACGATGGAGGACAAGGAAAGAGGAAAACCTGTGTGTATAATTAAAAGAAATTGAGAGGATAAAACCAAAACACACAGAAGGAAATAAAAAAAGGAGGTGAGTAAAGTTCCCAGACAAAATGCATTACTAGTGTTTGTTTCATAGTTTAGTGCTGGAAAAGTAACTTGATTTCTTAATTTCCAATGTGTTGGTGTTACGCTTTTGGCTACTGAGTACTTGCTAATGGTGGTAGTTATGCTTTAAGAGGACTTGAGGCCAGTGAAGAAATTTTTTTGTTCCCTGTTGGCACTTGAGGGACATGGCGGGGGGGTGTACTTTCAAATAAATGTCCTCCATCACAATACTAGCATTTAATAGAGAAATATTCTGCACTTAGGAAGGAATTAATTTGTCAATGTAGTTCTTACTTTATATATTTTTACATAATTTAATTTTGTCTATTCACCTACACCATAGGGAGAGATTCTAACATGGACCAGGTGTAGTAAATGTATTTGTGCATGCTGGGCACAAGGACTTCAAGCAGTTTCTGTTCTAGTCAAAGGTGTTTTAGGAGATGCTGAACAGGTTTCTGGCCTAACAAGGGGAAGTACAATGAAGGTGGTACACAAAGTCCCAGACTTGGTTCATAAACATTACATTTGGGATGGATATGTGTTTTTCTGGAGAGACAAGGAAGACGAGGGCAGAGGGTTGCCCCCTCTGCAAAAAGAGCAGCTGGAATGTATGGAGCTCTTGGACTGACAGACTGGCTTGGAACACTAAAGATCAAAGGAGTGACTACAGAGGGTGACAGTGGTGGATTACAGACCAGCTACTCTTGATGAAAGATGATTAAAATAGCAACTCTGTGACATCTATGGGTCACAGATCCTGATTCTTGAGAGGGGTGAAGCTTCTTACCAGTTGGATGAGTAACATGGTAGGATGGAAGCAATCCAGCAAAGTTCAGAAAGCTTTCTTGGTAGACATCCTGAATGGGCCAACCAAGGGTGTTGCACTAATGGATGTCCATTAACAATGAAAAATTGTCTAGGAATATGAGAATGGCAACTCTGGCTATAGTCATGATCATACAATGGAGCTCAAGATCCTGAAGGGAGTGAGGATATCAGGTCTCTGGACTTCAGAGAGCAAACTTTGCTTATTTGAGGAACTGGTAAACGGGAGGCAGCTTTGAAAAGTGAAGGGAGCCTATGAAAGCAGACGGATTTTTCATGCAGCAAGAGTGACACATCCAAGTAGGAAACCATGCTGATGAATTGGGATACCAACTATGCCAAGTGGGGAACACCTGACTGAACTTCATGGCAAAAATATCATGGTGGAAGCATGAACAGGTTGTAGTGAAGGAGTTACAGAAATATCAAAGCATGTAGGGATGGGTGTAGACACACACAAGGGCTTGTGGAATCTCATGTTACTCTCAAAAAGCTCTGGAACACGAAGGAAGCTGTTGAATGTGAGCATGGGTGAGGCTGATGCAGAGCTGCCTTTGCTTCAGTGAGCTGAACCATGTGCTTGGAGGCAAGACTGGGCAAGCAAAGATCTACCAGCAATGGATGAGAATCAAGAAAGGGATTTTTCTGAGAACTTGACCTGGACAAATTGGCTGGGGTGGGGTTCTGGGTTGTGTCTGACGGTGCTGGGAAGATCTGACTGATGCCTTGAGAGCTGCTGCTCTCTGTGCCATCAAGCCTTACCAAATGCTTGCCACCTTTGATAAAATGTAGGCATTAGCAGTCATAGGGATGGTAGTTGATGCCATGGCAACTTTAGCAAGGTGCTGAGCACTGGCTCCTGTGCTATTTTTGTATGTGCTTGGGACTCTGTAGTCTGGATGGGTGGGCAGTTAGGTTTAGTAGCTGGGGTCAGACAGTTGCAGTTTAATGGGTTGCACTTTGCCTAGAGGACAGAAGCAAGTGGAATCCTCTTGCACTTTAACATGTTTTTCAAGGACCTGGAGGAGATGACAGGATCCACTGTTGCCATGTTTGCAAATGGCTGCATACTGAGGTGCCATCAAGCAGCTTCAGGGCTGGGCTGCTGTCCAAAAGGAACTGGGCAGTCTCAAGAACAAGCTAGCATGAACTTTTTGAAATTTAACAAGGACAAACATTCAGCTTCTGGGAAGGGAGGGCACCTTGTAAATTTAGACTTGGGACTGCCTGTCTGGGTAGCAGCTCTATTGCAAAGGCTGTGGGCGTGCTAGTAGGCACCATGACCACAGCCAACAAAGATAACAGCATGCCAGTAGCTTGGAAAAAGTGATGATCTACAGCTATTTGGCACTCACTAGGGCTCTTGTAGGCCACATACTGTGTCCAGGTATGTCATTGCCCTCGCAGAATCCAGTGCCAAGAAAGTTGTTGACAAGCTGGGACAAGCATAGTGGAGGGCAAACAAGGCCGGGGATGGAATATGTGTCCTACAAGGAGAGGCTGAGGGAGCTGAACTCAGTTGACCTGGAGCTGATTGGAAGGGACAGCAACGGGTCATCCTAGAGCACACAGCACACGATTGAGTCCAGATGGTTTTTGAATATCTCCAGTGAGGCAGATTCCACAACCTTCCTGAGCAATCTATTCCTGTGCCCAGTCACTTGCACAGTGAAGAAGTTCTTCCTCATATTCAGGTGGAACTTCCTGTACATCAGCATCTGCCCATTGCCTCTTGTCCTAATGGTTGGCATCACGAAGAAGAGCCTGGCTCCATTCTCTTCACACCCACCCTTTAGATATTTCATACACATTAATGGCCTCCCCTCTTGGTTGCCTCTTTTTGAGGCTGAACAGGCCAACTCCCTTCTGTTGTAAGAAAGATTCCTTTGACCGGCTTTGTAGCTGTTTGCTGGACATGCTCCAGGAACTCCATGTCTGTCTTGTACTGAGGAGCCCAGAACTGGACACAGCACTCCAGATGTGTCCTCCCCAGGGCTGAGGGCCAGGATCACCTCCCTCGGCTTCTGCTCTTCCTGATGCATCCCAGGATTTCCTTGGCCTTCTTTGCTCCACAGACTTATGGACAGCTTGTTTTTCCCCAGGACCCCAGGTCCTCCTCTGCAGAGCTGCATTCCAGTAAGCTGGCTCCCAGCCTGTACTGTTGTGTGGGGTTATTCCTGCCCAGCTGAAGGACCCTGCATTTGCCACTGTTGAATTTGAGATGGTTCTTCTCTGCCCAACTCCCCAACCTATCCAGGGAAGTCCCTCTCAAAGCCCGCACAAGGCTCCGATGTATCAGCCGCTCCTCCCAGTTTGTATCCTCAGCGATGATGGGGGGGAGTACAGGCAGCTGGGCCGGGGCCGGGGCCGGGGTGGCGGCTGAGGCGGGCAGTGCGTGAGGGACTTCCCGCCCTGGCCGGCGGGCGGAGCAATCCGCCTTTGGGCTGTGCCGCTGGAGCGGGCGGGAAGCGCGGCTACCCCATCGCTGCACGGCTCGGGCTGGGCGCGGGGCTCTCGCCGCTGCTCGGAGGAAGAGGAAGTGGCCGCGGCCCCTGGCCGGGCTGAGCGGGAGCGGAGCCGCCGCTCCGGGCTGCGCCGCGCAAACTTTGTGCCGGGCGGCGGGGCCGTGTGGCGGCGCGGCGCTGCCCCGGCACCTCCCTGTCGCGGAGCTAAGGGGGGAGCGGCCCCGGAGCGCGGCGGGCGGGCACGGGCGACAGCCGGAGTAGGAGGAGGAAACGTTGTCAGCGGGGCTGGCCGTCTCCGCCCGCCGGGCATCCTTCAGCACCACCGGGCTGCGCTTCGCCCGCTGCCTGCCCCAGGTACTACCGCGCACCCCGCCGGCTCGGCGGGCAAACTTGGTGAGGGGGCGGGCGGGGGTTGCTGCTGGGCAGGGTCGGCGCGCCGGAGTGGGGAAAGCCACTCTAGGGCTCCGACTCGTCGTGGTCCTCTGGCTCCCGAAGTTAGGAGCAGGGCGCGGGCTGGCCGGCGTGCCCGGGTTCGGAGGGGCTGCTGGAGCCGGCGCGGGGGGCACTGCCTCTCCCGCCCGCTCCCCGGCCGGGTTTGGGGCTGTGCAGCTCCGGAGGGTCCGCTCGCTGCGGTCCTGCCGAGGGGCCGGAGCGGAGCCTGCCCGGGAGGGTGGCGAGGCTGGCAGGCGGTGCCGTCCTGTCAGCCCGTGGGTGCGGAGACTGCTGGGCTCCGCCGGGCTGCCCGCGGCCGGGGCAGACCGGAGGCGGCATCGCCGGCAGTCGCTCCCAGCCAGTGGGATTGTTGTCCCCGTCCATTCCCCGCCGTGGTGAGGCACAGCCGGCTCCCTCAGAGGAGGGAGCTCTGAGGGGAGCCAGGCGGACGCCCAGCCCGGCGCCGCTCCCCACATGCCGGGCACCTGGAGGCGGCGGTGCCGTGCCATCGTGTGGCTGGCTAGGGTCTGGGATTTTACAGTCGCTGTTTTCCAATTTTATTGCATTTTCAACTTCTTGGTATTGTTTCAGCATGGTTTTCTTACAGTATGAAGAGGCAGGGTGACCATGGTTCAGCATTTGTATGTCTGAGTGTGAAATAAATCTTTCTTCTCTCTGTTTTGATTGAATTCTTGTCACAACAGTCTCTTCTTACAGCTTGTGTATTTCTGGAAAAGGGGAATTTAGTTGGATGGACTTTACAGTTCTGTGATACTTTCAGCTTCGTCAAATAATTAATGGGAGACATTTGTTCTCCATTACGCGTGAGCGTGCTTCCCTCCAGAGCGCTCCCAGCTCGGACCAGAGGCTGCGGTGTGACAGGACAGGGAGCGGTGCTGGAGTCTTGGTGGGGGTGGTTGTTCTGCTAAAGAGAATGCTGTGTTTAAAATAATAAAACTATAACTATGCTGATAGAATGCCCTTTAATGTTTTCAGCCAAAGTTTGGGAGCTGTGGTCTGATTGTATACATCTTCAATTTTTATTCTCTTTTAAAATAAAATTATTTATTTAGTAGGAGAATTACTTTATCTAGCTTACAAGAGGACATCTTTCTATACATCTGCTTTTATGTTTTATTTTTAATGAATCCAATTCATTTCAGATCCTGGTATTGAGTAACAAGTTAGTGGCAATAACCCTCTTTTTCACAATGCTAGTGGTCACATATGTGTACTTAATTTCTGTTTTTTCTAGGGAAAAAGAAGAGTCTCAGAATGAAGGGCTATTTTAGGAATCTAGCTTAACCTCAAGTTAGTTACATTAGACAAGGGGCTTTCCACCTCTTGAAGGTTGGCATTTCCCGGTCTGAGAATGAAGCATGAAATGAGTGTATACAGCTGTGATTAAATACCTAAGGGAGTTCTGAGCTGTGGTACTGGGAAACACAAATACCATATTGGGTATAATGAACTGGCCTTAGACTCTGTGGTGGAAAAGCTGGGGTTACAGACTTGTGAAGAGTAGAAGAGTAGAAATCAAAGTTGATGAAGTCTCTGTTTAAAGTAAATAAAAAATATTCACATAACTGTTATTCCATCCCTAATGTTCATGTGAGATCCCACAGCTTCACACCTGGCACTAGTGATCTACGTTACTTTTTGCCTTCATCAGGTGCCTGGGTTTCTACTCCAAGGCAAACTAGCAAAAGGCAGGAACACAGGACTGTCAAATCTGTGGTTTTGTGTTTTACCATGGTTTTACTCACTTGTCATTAAGCAGCTGTGCATACATTGCAACATGCATCTGTTTTCTGTGAGTTCAGAGTGATGTGGGGTTAACTTTAAAGGAAAGTTGGATTTATATCTAACGTTCCTGTGCATGCTTTTGTCAGGTAAATTCAGTCTTTATTTTCTAAGCTGCTGTGATTTCTCTTGATGTTCTTGATAGTAGTTCTTTTAAGACTTTCTTAGCATCCTGGTAGTCTCCTGTTGTCACATTGAGGCAACTTGCTTGAATGTTTGCACATGGTATTTTGGCATAAATTTTACCTGTGCATTGTTCAGTGACAGTAACACTTAATTATCTTCACCAAAATACACTGCCTAGAATTATTTTGTAGAAGGATATGATATTATCTGAATCTTCTGCTTTACTGAAAGACAGCATCTTGGTATGACCAAGTATTAAATATTTTGGATGAGTGTTACAGAGTGATGTAGGTGGTGTGGGAAGCAAGAGTATCCCATCAACCTACCGTTCCTCACATTGCTCCCCACCCCTAGCACAGCACTTGCCTTAATCCTCCACCAGTTCTGTCTGATCCCATTTGCTCCTCTTCCTCCCACCCTGTTGCTCACGTGCCCACCCACACAAACCAGCTCTAAACCCTGGAGGGGTTTAAGTGTGGCTGGTGCAGGGAGCCCACAGAGGTGGCCTGGTGACTTGCAGGCCCAGAGACAGCACAGAACAAAGTGTGTTGTGCAGGGCAGCAGAGTCAAGCCCAAATCGGTGATGTGAACACTGCAATGAGAACAATAGCACCTAATAAGAGTTTGTTGAAATCATATTATCATGCTGGTGTGTTATTTGACATACTGCATGCTGGTGCTGTGCTTTTTTTGAGACTTGTGTTTACAAGACCTGTCAGGGTAGTCTGTTGTAACTTTACTGAATCTGTATCATAGTTATCCACGTATTACTTTGCTTTCTTCCTTGCACTTAGAAACTCGAAGCTAGACTAGCAATTGTCTTAATTGGCCAAATTATGTTTTTGTCTGGGTTTTTTTTTTTTTTTTGTGTAGTCAGTACATTTTCTTGTCTCCCTGGGAGACAGTACCAAACCCGAATAAATAGTTTGGTTTTTAATTCTAGCAATTGGGGCTGCAATTCATCATGACAGGTCTTCCAGAGTTCTTGGTATGAATCCAGATTAGTCCGGATTTGTGTTCTGCTTGTGTTGAGTTGTGGTATCTTTGGCTTCTCCAGCTTACCTTGGCTTTTGATGCACTTCATTTTATGCTGGTGTTTCTTGATCTGAGACTGTTCCTCTGCTGAACTTTGTTCCTGTCCCTTAAGCTCTGTGCTTTTTCTACATTTCCTTCTTTATTAGGTAATTCATCTCACTGTGTCTGGAAACCTTCTTATGAATTCTGTTGTCACTTCCTTGGGTTCCAAGTTCTGCAGATACTCATATTGTAGTTGAAACATGTTCCAGACCTCCCCTGTGCTTACATCCTCCAATTGCTCGTTCCTGATCATCTCACTAATGAATTCCTTAGTTTTTGAGATTTGCTTTTTGAAATTGAAAACCTTACTTGAAGATTTACTTGGGTTGCTCTGCAGTTTAATTTAAATCAAATCAATCATAAGGGATTAATCTGGGATTATTCTTTCACCAACCTTCCTATAAGCTGAGATTTAGTTATCAGCCTCAAGTCTAAAATCCTGACAGCACTGGTCAAATTCATAAGTATGTGGTGAAAAAAAATCGGTCGGCTGTAACATCTGACAATAGATGGGACTGATTTATGGTAATTGTTTCTTGTATTTTTAAGTTTTTCTGAAGGTTTCAGATTGTCTGGTAAACAGTATAGATTCCCTCCACACAAAAATTATTGCAGTATTTATTGAATATGCATTTACATATCCTCCTGGATGGTAATACTATTGAAAAAAAATGACTACATGGGTCTCTCAATAGGAAATTTCCCTCTTAGATGGTGTAATCTCACAAAAAAACCTGTGCAGTGGTAACCCATGGTGGGAAAAAGGAGACATCAGGAGCATGGATCGTTTCTGGGAATTAACAAGGGATCATCATGGCATCCTATTCTGCTTTCTTTGTTTACCTGTACACCCAGTTTGTCAGGTCTGGTGTTTTTAATTCTCTGCTTTGGTTATGCTGGTTTTTTTGCCTTGTTATTCCTCCTCTGGTTCATTGCTTTAACTAGGCTAGGAAAGGGACTCGACTATAATTTGCCAAGCACTATCAGGGTTTGTTTAGAGCTGAGTGGGGGACTAAACACTCTGGTGTTTTGTAGACTGGGAAGGATGCAAGAATTAAGTGACCACATGCCAGCAAGTGAACTGGTGAAGCGAGCGTGAAGTGCTTATTATTTTGAAAATGGAAAGGTCAGGATTGCAGGAGTGAGGGTTTAAGAAAATAAGCATGTCTCATTACTGCACAACAAATGTGGAGTCCTGCAATTATTTGTAAATGCCTTCCAGCATCCCTCTGAGGTACCTAAGTATTACCCATGGAAGGAAGAATGAAGAGTCTTAACCAAAATCAAGAGAGAAAGACTATTAATACATTGCAGTTATCTTATTTTCCAGCTGCTGCATTCATCATTGAGAATACTATATTCTATATTTTGTGAAAAGAAATTAGCAGTAACCTAGGATATGTATTTTAAAAAAATAAATTAGTCCATGATAAAGCTTAAAAAATAAGTTCACTAGTCCTGGCCCATAAATGCTTTAATTATGTTAATGCAAGCAAGCTTGTTCTCACTAATTTTGCTTAAAAACAAACTGACAAGCATTAATTTTACATACAACACGTTTTCCTTGGATGCTGTTGTAAGTACTAAAATTACCTTGTTCGTATTTCAGCTGGTAGTGTATTTCACTTGCACATTTGCTAGAATATTCAGTCTAATGCTATATATTTAGCAGTTGACTCTAAGATTATAAGCATTTAAAATAATTGTTTTGGAATTATTTTCAAATCATCCTTCTAAGTAGTCATTGGCATTATGCATTGATTAGTTGGAATAAACTATTTAGCCAATAAGTACATATTTGTTAAGCATCTCTTAAATTACTTATTCTGGTAATCTATTCAAGCTTCCATTAGCCATGTGGTTCTGTTACATTTCAGTGTAATTTTCATTATTATTCCTTGGAGATAGATTGTTACAGAGTTTCATGAAAGGGTGGATCAATAAATCAGAAAATTAGCCTCATTTGTTCCCCAATATACCCCCAAAAGAAAATCAGATAGAAGGCAAGGGTTTTTTCTTTTTCCTTTTCTTTGTGCTCTCGTCCTTCTGAGAAGGAATCCTGGGGCCTGAATCACTGTTAACAAGAAAATAAGTTGTTTGGTACATGGCATTATTTTGTCCTTTTGCTTTGCTAATTCTGAACTCATTGTATTTCATCAGTGAACACACACTAGCAATATGAGAAAGCAAATTCAAGCTGCAAGAGGGTATATTAGCAAAGCTGAGATTCAGAGATCATCAGCTGAGAACTCAACACATCTCTGAAACAGCAGTAAAAATTCCTGTGATACATTCATTTTCATGGATCACAGAGGTTATTAAAAGGGGAAATACTGCTGGATTTTTTTTTTCTCTTGCTGACTACAGTTTGTTGTAATTTTTTCACTTTTTTCATGGCAAAGAATGGTACCGGTTTCAATAAAACTTGTATTGAGAAGGAGCATTCAGGGACAGGTAATTTGACAAGCTGGGATGGGTTTCTGTCCTGTTCCTCCAGATGTTCCCCAGAGCTCCTCTGCTCCTAAAATACACAATGCAGGACAGTACTGGAGAGGAGGTGGCAGCAAGAGGTTTATTCTGAAGCTTGTGAGTTGGATGTGTGTTTGGGACCTACAAATCCTGGGTTAAATTTTGCATTCAGTTTGTAGAAGCAAGCTGCTTCTTCCCTAACCAGTGAAGGCCTTTGCTGTCCTTCACAAGAGAAACTAAGGAATGAATTGTCTAGGCTTTGCTATTGTTCTGCAACTCAGCATACCTTCTATTCTTGATGCTTTGCGGAATTGAAGATGCAGCCTAAAAAAACCCAATCTGTTGTGAGATTTGGGTTTCAGTTCTACTTTTATCATCACGTGGCTGAACACATGAACAGTTTGAGATCAACAAGATCATAGAGCACGTGTAAGATTAATTTGCAATCTAAGTGAGTTTGTGGATGGAATTAGTTTTTCTGGCATGAGTAACTGTAAAAGCCCATAGCTAAATCATAATTTTAGGGGTTAATTTTCTTCATTAAATGCTACTTTTTCGAAGTTCTTTGTAAGTATAGAACTTCTGAATAGATAATTAATTTCTGCATTAATGAAAAAGAAAATGTTTGTCTTAGAACCTACTGCAGAGCAAAAAGAATTTGAAAATTTGGCAGTGTCTTTCACGGATTGTTTCTCAATTTACTAAAAAGGGAATATTAGTGATAATATTTTGGTTTAATATGAGTAAAAGTGGAATTCACATGCAAGTATAGAAAACCAGTATAAATCTATGTAGTACAGTAACCTTAAGCATGTGTTATAGCAAAATAATGCACCTTCTGAAAATGTGCTAATTTTTCTAAATGGGTTTCGATTACTTTGAATGCATCAGCGATGAACATTTCTTGCATCACTGTTTGATAACTGCAATGTAGAAAATTAAGAAGGTGAATAATATCCTGTTGACAAGTAGATTTTTAAGAGAAAAGCAAGGAGATACTTTCAGATGGTGGTGGGGAGACTCTGAATAGCACTAACTTTGCTGTGAATGAAAGGAAGAAGGTAGTAATTGTTGTTAAAAGCCTTGGAAAGGTTGTAAAGCAAACTGTCCCAGAAGGACATTTATGGGATAACTTTGAGCAGAATTCGGTGATTGAGTGATGACTTGTGTCATACACACATCATCAGTATATCTGAGAAAACTTTTAATAATTCCTACCTCTGTGGAATTATCTTCATATTTAGACTCCTCTGTTAAAGTAGGAACTTTATTTTTTGAGATTTGTTTTCTACTGCTGTAGCATTTGTATTCTAATTACAGTGGAAAAGATTGTGATGTTGTGAAACTTAATTTTTGTCCCCTCATCCCTCTTTTTTTTCAAGTGAAAGCATCTTTTTTTCATCATCCTTCTTCATAGGCATGCTTTAAGTAACATAACTGCCTATACTTAGCAAAATGTGAGAAAGCCTTTATCCTCAAGGATACTGTTTGAAGTTGTAGCTACACAGCAGAAAGGTGAAAATGAGCAGTCACTCAGGGAATTAATAACAAAAAAGCGTGTTTTCAGCCCGTTCCCAGTTGGGTGTGTAGCTCATGCTGAATGACTTGTGGGTTGTCTCTGTTCACAGAGGTCATTGCTCTCATGGGGAGTGAGGGTGGAGGAGTTTTTCTCCAAAGGGCTGAGAAAATGTTTGCTGGACAGGCACAGCAGCGTGTCTGTGGCTGCTGCTGGAAGTGCAGGCTTTTATTTTTTAGCACTTTCACCCCAGTTTGGGAAAGAATGCAAAACGCTCCACAATGTGAAATGCAGAGTCCCCAAGGCCTCCTTCCGCAACCATCACTGTCTAAAAGTCCTGTGGATTTCAGACTGTTTGTACAACTAAAGGTTGCAGGCACTGCAGCAGAATGACCTCTGAAATGGAATTTTTTCTCTTACAAAATGCTGTGTACTTATGATGTGTAAGAATTACTGGGCCATCGCTGAAACAAGAAATTTGGTACGCTTGCTAACACTTACTGCTATCTTAATTCATCACTAGCACAAGTATACTGCTAGATGTGTTTCATTATATTTCATGGAAAAATACCTAGTGTCCTGTTAGGCTCATTAATATGCAGCACATGTTTCATGTATTAAAATAAATAACATTTTAGACTGAAGCAAATAATATTGCACAGGCAAAAGAAGAAACTGCTGTATGTATATATGAAAGAATTATTCTTTAATGGTAATAGTTGTCATTACAAAAAAAAAGGTGGAAAGTATCTCTTTGGGGACATAAAAAGATCATGAGGGTTTTTAACCTTAAATTTCAAATAAAAAAAAATGAGTCTGCAAACCTCAATTTTATTGTTAAGGTACTTTTTTACCTTTCTTTCAAAATAATCAGGGAAGGTTGTTTTCTGCTGGATGAATCCACCAAATATTGAAAGTTCAGGAATACAAATGACACATCATCCTTTTTTCTTCTCAATGTTATGTTAGAGGTCGTTATAGCAAATGTTTTTTCTGCTTCCAGCTTCTGTGTGATCAAATACTGACTATGTTACTTTTTTCAAGTTCGATGTGTTGTTCAGTCCTGTTTTGATCTATTTATTAGGGACTTTGCCAGAAGATGCAGGTGTGCATTTATGGACTTAGTGCATGATAAGAAGGTGGATGGTATTGTTGAGCCCAGAAGGACTTCCAGCTCCTTCTTCCAAGGATGGTGGAGAATGGGGTGGGGCTATTACTGGGGAGCAGTAGAAGCACCAAGGAATAGAGCAAAGTTATGAGGGTTGAGTTGGAAACTTCTGTTAGTTGTGTTGGATAAAAATAAGGAGAAGATAGGTTCTTTGTCTGCTGGGAAGTTGATGGTAAACTGTGAATGTGATGATTCAGCTGTGAAAGATGATTTTAGGTGCAGTAGGTGTATTATTTGCAGTAGAGACAGGGAAGCATGAGTGTTATTTTCATAAGCCTTGTTAAGATTTCATTTTGAGCATATGGCCACCTGTGTTCATGTAGAGAAATGAGAACAGTGATGCAAATGAGAGTGAGTGGGGTGATGAAGGGAGCAGAGATCCTGTCTAGGAAATGGCAGAAAAGGACTTGAATGCATTCATCATAGCAAAATACAGCAAGGGATTTGGTAACTATTAAAAAGAATGATTTTACAAGAAAGTATGAGGCAGGGATCAAATTTATAAAAATTAAAGCACAGTATAAATAAAAATGTAGGTTATTTTGTGCAAGTAGGTTCCAAATACATTGGGGCTATGTATTTGACTAACTTTCTAAGCTCTTGGGGGATGGAGCTGTGGCATAAACTATCAAGCAGGTCTTTAGAGACAGTGAATCTGAATAAGATTTTCATTCTCTGCTTTAGGTTTATAAACTCTCAAGGTAAAGGCAACCCTGATCTGTGACTGAACTTTCTCAGGTTCTCACTGCTGTGTCAGAGCTTGCAGGGAGGCTGTGACACTGATCTTCATGATGCTCCATGCACTAAATGGATCCCATGCCTTTATGTGTCTGGGGGGGCCTGTGGGAGCTGCTGAGTGTTTATTCTGCATTTCCCTCCCAGTCCTCAGAGCATGAGTTTCTCTGTGTAGGCAGAGGCAGGATGTTGGGTGGGTTGTGGTGAAAAACCTCAGGTACCTACCTGGTCTGTCTCTGTCTTCATACTTGCAATTTTTATAGTTGCTGCTGGTTGAAATAATTTGCCTGAGCCCCACTAGTGTTGTTGAAAGGAATTAGAGCGTTTGGATCATCTGCCTATTTTCACCAAGTAATTCTTCCATTCTTTCATGCTCAGATAATCTATAATGTGCAGGATATTGAGAAATATTTAATGTGTAGCAGGAATTGTTGTCAGGAATAATCCTTTAAAATGTTGTGGGCTGGCAGCTTATTAAAGAGAACTAGATTTATCTAATACAGTTCTGCGGCCAGGTGCTTCTTCTGTTTTGAAGACAGATTTGTAACTTGCCATTATTTTCTAAAAAAATGAGGTGGGAGGAAGTGAGGTTGTTTTGTAAATGCATTTATAGATATTAATTTGAATATTACAGAGATCTGTGTAAAAGTTAACACTAAGTGCTCTCTTAGTAACTGCATATATAGAAATTGTTACTAGGTTGACAACCTTAATATTAGCAAGTTATTTTGCATTTTCAGCTATTTTTTATAATGGAATATGTGTCTTCCATAGTGTACCATTGAATACATTTGAAAGATGCAAAATACATACATTAAACTGTCAATTTTCCAATAAAATAATAGTATGCCTGAGGGTAGATATGAGTAGTGTATACTTGAGTTACTGTCTGAGGATTTATTTAATTTCACAATTTTATGTAGTTTGTAGGCAACTTGTATTTAAAAATTAAAAATCACCCTAATGTACTAGTCTGGGGCATTAATCCAGAAAGAAAAAACTCAAATTAATTATGTTTACGCATTTTCCCTTTTCCCTACCTCTTTGTATCAGGAACTGCTGAAATGGGTTGTGGATTGAACAAATTGGAGAAGCATGATGAAAAACGACCTGGTAATATCTATTCAACTTTGAAAAGACCCCAGGTAGAAACCAAGATAGATGTTTGCTATGAATATCGATTCTTGGACTTCACAACGCTAAATGACAGTAAGTACATAATTTTTTTCTTTAGGTTTTTTTTTTTCTAATAAAGTGGAATTAATTAAGTTCTATTAATTGGTCTATAATGTCTTTTGAATAATAGTTAAGTTCTTAAAACATCTTCAGTTTCTTTAAGTAAATGCCTTCTCTTCAGTCATAAAGCTTCCATCCAGAGATCTTAGAATTTTTTGTGAATTTTTAAACTTTATAGCTAGTTACAGATTATGAGATTTTAGGTTCTTTTACCCTTCCCCTTTAGTTGTTTTGTTTTCTTGGATTTTTTTGTGTTTTTACTCTGATGTAGACATTTGTTTTCTTAATTTGCATTTTATCCAATTTTCATATGGTAAAACTATTCAGGTCTGCAAGGATATGTACTTTTTTCCTTGCTCTCCTTGTACTGCCTGGGCTTTGTATTTTGAGAGGCTGAAGTTAAGTGTCTTAAGTTTTGATAACTTGCCATAAATAACTATTATGTGGCTATAGATACTTACAGGTGCCCCTGTGTAGGTGGAAACAGGATAGTGGGAGACACTAAAAACCTAAAACATCAAAGGAGTGAAGAACCAGTTTCATGCAATTTTTACCTTTTTTTTTTCCTTCAGTCTGAAATAGTCTTGTTTTAATTCTTGTGACAATCTATAGATACTCAGTTTTTTTCCTTGCTGATTGACGTCAGGCATCTCTGTCAGTATTGCTCATACCATTGCCTGTGCCCTCTTTCACTTCAGAATTAGCCTGTTCTACAAGCAATTACTCCTCACACCATTTGGAAATCTGAAGCTTGAGCAGAAGGCTGGGACCTGCTTCTTGCTATATATAAAACAACACTACCAAAATCTGCTGGAGCTGGCAGGCAGGATGCGAGGGAGAACCTCTATGCTCTTGCCCTGCAGTGTGCTGTAACTTCTGTGGTTTTCCAAGTCAGGTCAAAGGAGAAGCTGGAGCCATAAGTCTCTCATGGTGTGAGACAAAGAGCTGCTGGTGTTTCACTTGGTGAGACACTTTGTGTAGCTCAGCATGTTAGCCTGGAGTAGTGGGAACTTGTTGGATCTTAAAACCTGCTGCAAGTAAACCTGAGTTTGAAAAATATGGAGGTTTAGCATAGGTGATTGGACAGACCTATGCTCTTGTAGGCAGTTGTGAGAGTTGAGACTTTGAGTGCCTGTCTTCTGTATTTGTGTTCTCTTATGTTTTTTGATACACTAATTGGGTTGCACTGCTGTTATTGAGAGCACCAAGCAAATGGTAGAGGAATTTTTTTCATGTTTATGTATTGCAGTTGTTTCGACATTTATGTGTTTTTACTTCAAAGTGAACTGTTTATGTCCTTTGATAGTTTGACAGCTTTTACTGAGATGTATTGCAAGTTGTGTCATTAGCGAAAATGAATTAATATTGAGGACACACTTCTCTGGGCTTTTCTGGAATGTTCATCACTGTTCTGTCTGAGTGTCTCTCAAACTTTAGCGTGTGCATTCTCCTGTTTTTCTCATGAAATCTCATCTTTGGCAGTCTGTGGAGGAAGAATCAGTACTTGTGGTAGCAATGTGGCTTGCCTCAGGCACTGAGGATGTCTGGTAGAAAGAAAAAATTAAACCTAAGCTTTCCAACTCTGATTAAATGCGTAGGTTTGTTGTAAAGCATACTTGTATATGTTTTTCTTACTCATCATATATTGTTATAATACAATTTTAGGAGGCATGACTTTGAAGAGACTTTAGTAGAAGCACTTCTATCACCTTCTTGGGCTTGCCAAAGAGCTCTGCAGCTTCACTGAGTTCTGCGTTGGCATGTTGTATCCCCATCACTCCAGTCTGTAAAGATGTCAGCACATAGGCAGATGTGGAGTGGGAAGGAACTGTTGTTCTTGCTCTTTTTCCTTAGTTATCACCTATGACTATGTGCTCTCAGGATTGGCAGTTCCCTCCCTGTTCTGGTTGTTGACTGTGTGAAGGCTTGAGTTGCACTATGTAGTGTTATGACATTCCAGGCTTTTTTCATCATCATTGGTTCATTTATGTTTTTGCTGAGAAATAACATCTGCAGATAAACAGAGTTAACCACGAGTGTTTCACCTATATCTGTGTGGATTTGGAGGCTTCTAAGAGTGAAATGCTCCTAGTGGTGTAAAAAGAACATTTGGGTTGTGAAGTCTGTCTTCTGTCAATCTACTTTAGCCCCTCTGGTGTGTATGTATATTGTGGCATCATTTTTTTCCGCAGATTTTCTCTTTCATTGGGTTTTTAGAATAAGCCATGTTAAATTCTGAGTGGCTACAGAATATTTTATTGTATTCTTACGCTAGGTCTTGTTTACAAGGCTAGTGAGCCTGCCAGTGCAGACAGGTACTCATTTTTCTCTGTAGCTTTTCTATAGCAATGATTGCTCTGATAACTGTATCTCTCACAAGTGTTTAATCTTAATGGTAAGAAGGAAGTGATTATCTCCATGTTGCAGGGGGAGGTAATTCACAGGTTACTGCCAAAAGTTTTCCAAGTTCTTAGTATTTTCTCATGTGTTCCATAAGCAGTTCTTACTTCAGACATAAAGGTGGATGGATGCTGGTATTATCTGCAGTTTAGAACTGCATGTATTTGCAAATTTGATACCCAGATAATGAGAGATCAGTTCCAAAATGTGGCATATGTTTAAAGTGCACTTTGTCTGACAGCTAGGTGGATGTAAGTTTTTGCAGCTGTGTGTGGGGAAATCCTGCTCCCCTCTCTTGCCTCCTATGAGCTCTGAATTGATTTAATTAATGTATCTGGCAGGTTATGAAGTTTTTTTGTTTGGTTATCCTCTACCGTATCTGTGTCCTGGGGAAGGGTCTGAAGAATGCTGGAGTTGGTAGAAGTGGAGGGAGCATATTGTCAGGAAGAGAAATAGGAGCCTCTTTAAATCGGCTCACACTGTTATGAACTCACAGAACCACTGAGTGAGGTTGGAAGGGACAGCAATGGGTCGTCTGGTCCAACCTCCCTGCTTGAGCAGGGTCATCCTAGAGCACACAGCACACAATTGAATCCAGATGGTTTTTTAATATCTCCAGTGAGGCAGATTCCACAACCTTCCTGAGCAATTTATTCCAGTGCCCAGTCACTTGCACAGTGAAGAAGTTCTTCCTCATATTCAGGTGGAACTTCCTGTACATCAGCATCTGCCCATTGCCTCTTTTCCTAGTGGTTGGCATCACAAAGAAGAGCCTGGCTCCATTCTCTTCACACACACCCTTTAGATATTTCATACACATTAATGGCCTCCCCTCTTGGTTGCCTCTTCTTGAGGCTGAACAGGCCCAGCTCCCTCAGCCTTTTGTTGTAAGAAAGATTCCCCAGACCCTTGACCAGCTTTGTAGCTGTTTGCTGGATGTGCTGCAGAAGCTGCATGTCTGTCTTGTACTGAGGAGCCCAGAACTGGACACAGCACTCCAGATGTGTCCTCCTCATGGCTGAGCAGAGACCCAGGATCACCTCCCTCGACCTTCTGGCAATGCTCGTTCCTGCAGCATCACTCTCTTGAAAAAAGGGATAAAATACTGTCCTGATGATGATTTTTCTGGAATGTTAGCTAGAAACTTAACTTGGCTTGCTTGCTGTCTTTAGTTTCTGTTTACCTTGTCCCGTGCAAAGCTGAAAGAATGTAAGCAAATATGCTCCTTTATTACATTTTTCTTTTATTTTCTGAACTTCTGTCTTCCTTTGCACTGGTGCAGATGTCCACTGGAAAACAGTATTTGATCACTTACTTGAGTATTCTGTAGATAATGCATAGATGCAAAAGATGGAATTAAGGTTGCAAATGTAAGCTTCATTTATATGTTTCCCACTGTTAGAAATTGATTTACTTGAAATTGAAGTTTCTGGGGACTTTCCAAGCTTTCAAGGAAAGCAGGCTGTGAAGAACCCATCAGTTTCCATCGAGTGCCACAACACTGATAATCTGCATGACTCTCCAGAATTAAAGTTGTTAGAATTGCCACTGTCCTTTACTTTTTGAAAAAGTGTGAAAATTGTGATCAGCAAAGGGTCCTCTTGTGTAGATTGGCACTTGAGGAGTAAGGGGCACTTTGCTAAGACGTTTCAGACTTGAGGTGGACATGCTTGTTTTGAGCTGTTGTCTTTATAAATCTGCTTATGAGCTTGATCTTTCTTGTTTCTGTTAAGGTGACCTCTTCCAAAAAATACTAGTCTGTCTAGTCTGTCTTCCATGTTATCCCTTGACAGTGTCATTCTCTGTTCTATCCTTTAGTCATCTGTGCTGTCCAAAGCCTATGGGCTGCTTTTATCCCTCAGGTGAAACCACATCAGTTTTCACCCAAATAAATTGATAAAATCATCACACTTTTTTTTCTTATGAAGATGTTACTATCTTTGTGAATTGGGTGGGTCATTGCTGGTTCAGTGAAATGTCAGAAGAAGTGCAGAGGAAGTTGTCTTCTCACTGCCTTAGAGACAATACTAATATTAAGTAGCAATGATTGAATTTTATAACAATAAAAAAACTGAAGGAAAATAAAAGACAGTTGCAGCGAACCTTTTGCTACAAAGCTGGAAAGGACAAATTGGAGTCTACTCTATAATACTTCAGACCTTTACTGAAAAAAAACCCCAAACAACAAAAGATTGTATCAGCTGCCCAAAAGTCAAAAACTGTTTCTATTTTGCATCCCTCTCCCTATAAATAATAGGGGATGAATTATGATCATCTTATGCCTCTGCTATCTCCAAGTTTTATTGGAAATAAGAGGCAAATGGTGAGCAAATCTCAGGAGGATATGTGCTGGCAAATGGAATAGTCTTAAGCAACCATGTTTTCAACAGTGCCTCTATGGGGTAACTGGATTGTTTTGTTTTGGTACTTTGTTGGAAAGAGAAATATTTCAATAATCTGCATTCTTTCCTTGCTCTTATCTGATCTACTTATTTTGGAAAACTGTACTTGCTTTGACAGATCATACAAAAACTAAGTGAGCTTTTTTATCCTCTATTTCTTTTCTTTCACCTCTTCAGTTATGATGACCTTCTGAGAAAAAACAGGAATCTGATAATAATTTATCTCTTCACTTCTCAGAAGAGTGTGGAATTTTTGGTATTTAGGGGAATTTTTTTGACCGACTTGATTGGATTTCTTTTTTTTCTGCTTTGCTTTACATTCCTGTAGTAATTCATTGACCTGATGAGTTATGATATGTTTTGGCCTTGAATAAAGTTGGCATGAAACATATGCTAGCCATGTGATGAGAATGGAATGGGGTATAAATTTTTTTTAAATGGGGAAAGGCTATACTCTGAACAAGCCATTTGTGCTGTAAAACCACTAAAATCCAGATGTTTTGATGGAATGAAAAATAGCAATACTTCACATGTCCCAAAGAAGTTTTCAAGTTATGATGTGAATACATGAGCATATGGTTTTTATCCTGATTGTCAAGAATGTGTCTCTTTAGTGAAAAAAAAAAAAAAAACAACAACCCATAACTTGCAACATGAGGAAAATTATTTTAAAGTAAGGTTATTAATTACATTCTAATATTCCCACCATATTTTTTGCTTGAATGTTGTAAGTCTAACAACATGTATTTTACTAGGACAGTACGCCCAGTTTAGTAAATTTAATACATACATAAAACCTTCTTACTTGAGGCATTTTGGAGTGTATATATATATATATGTATATATATAATTTGAAAGTGTATTTATCATTCAAGTTGTGACAAAGATATGGATAGTTTACCATCATGTTTTGGAGACAGTTATACTGCTTAACTGCCATGGCTGTGCTTTTGATTTTTATAGATTCTTTTTTTCCTAGTAAAAGACACAAATAATGTGTTAGTGGACTTTTATAGAGGGCATTATTATGTTAGAAACAATAGTTAAGAATATGTCCATACTGAAATCTTATTTGAGATTAAATTTCAGTTTTGGCTTAAATTAATAGAAGTCCCTCCAGTTTTCCCCTTGGAGGAAAACCTCCAGAACTGGAAGTATCATGCACTGGAAATCATGCAAATAGAGGACAGAGAAGCATTTTTCCTGTAAAATGTATATGCATTTTTTGTCAGGGAATTCTTTTTGCTGTTGAACATAGTACTTGTTGATTGCAATGCTTACCTTCTGTTTCCATCAGTAATTTTTATATTACATTAAGCATTTATTTATGCCTGGCTTCTGCTTTCTGTTTCACTTCACCATTCACTTGGGGAAAAAAGCAAAACCCAAACATAAAAAATAAACAACTCAAAGCAAGTGGCTGTGTGACTGAAAAAAGAACAAAACCTGCAACTCTGCATTTGCAGGTGTTACTTGATTTAAGACTAGTAAAAGCAAATATTTCCCCATTGGTGAAGTTATTTAATTTTGTTTTCGTTTTTGTAAGCAGAAGAACATAAATTAAATTAGCATTCAGGTTTTGTATTTCAAGTTGACCAGGTCTGTTACCACCATTTAGTCCTCATGAGTGATGAAATAAAATTAGCATGGCAAAATATTGTTAGGTTATTTATGAGATGTGATAACTTGAACCAGACTGTGTATAGATAGTCTGTAACTGACTAAAACAGTGCTTCAGACCAGATTAATGTGCAGCAGGTTCAGAGCAGAAAGATGATGAACAGGAGAGGCCAATGGATCACTTCTTTGTAGGCAAGATTATGCTAATGCTTCCCTTTTGTTAAAGCATTGTCCACATGCATATCTCATTCAACTTAGTTTGATTATATGTATGTGATATAAAGAATCAACATAAGGGTTTTGCTGGATCTGAGCTTCTGTCCTTTCTGTTAATGCAAATATGAAGAAATGAAATTTATTGGCTTGGTTTTCTGTTTCAAGTGGATTCCAGTCTGTAGCAATACAGAATCACAGAATATTCTGAGTTGGAGGGGAACCCCCCAAGGATCATTGAGTTCAACTCTAAGTGAATGGCCCATGCAGGGATCGAATCCACAACTTCGGTTTGCTCCAGCCAGCTGAGATAATTTCCAGTAACCCTTCAGGATTTGCCACTTGTAAGTCACAGCAAAATTAAATGCTCCTGCTGTAGCAGTTTATAAAACTCACTTGTGTGTCTTGGGAAGCTTGCAATTTGACATAAAAGGAGCATTCCATATGTTGGAAGTTTAATAAATGCCATAAATTGCATCATAAGTGTAATTGCTGGAAAGAGTTGTTAGATTTGAACTTTACTGTTTTTAAATAAGGATGCATAACTGTGAGATGTATTTCAGCTTCTAAATGGAAGCTCTGCTTTCCGTAATTATTGTATCTAGCTTCTTGTTATGATAGACTGCATGCACTCACTTTTTTTTCTAACACATATAAATATATGTTCTGTATCTGTGCATCAGTGAGGTGTGCAATACACAGACACATGTATTTTATACCCCTATATCATTGAGAGGGGTGATTCCTGGGGATATGAGCTTTCAACACTTAAGTTTCACTTTATTTCTACACTTAATTTTACCACAACAGAAAATGCAAAGAGCTTTAGATAAAGTCCTGTGATGACTATGACAACTGGAATAAGTCCTGGGCAGTCCATTGTCCTGGTGGCTAGATTGTGGCCTCAAAGTGGATTCAAAGCAACAAGCTGGTCAATAGCATGAATTAACTATTCTAGCCCAAATCTTAACAGTTACATACCTGCAGAAAAGCTGTACCATTCACATAATTTCAAATGTAAAAAAACCTGAAGTTTGTTGTCATTTCTTGTCCCCTTCAAGATCCAGCTGTACTGTGATGCTGCTATTTTGTGTTGGAATAACACATTATAGACTAGAGGAGACCTTAGATATAATATGGTATGTATATTAGAACATCTCAAATGTGTTAAAGAGTATAAGTATGATGTGTTTTGGAACTCTATTTTCAACTTGTGCTTGGAAACATAGTTTTGTTTTAGATGCTTTTATGGAATCCCAAATATATCTAGTGATGTCATAGCCACTTTTTCTGTGTGGATTCTGCTTGTGTATTTAGACAATGGGTGTATGCAAACCAGGACTAGGGAGGAAAGGAATATCTGTAGGATGCTCTATTTGCACATTTCACTTTGTCAAAAAATGAGTGCCACAATAGTCATGTGGGTGCTAACTTTCTAGTTGCACCCAATCTTGGAATGAAGATTGGGTTCCTATAATACTCCATTCTTACCATGCAGTCATTCATTTTATCTACTGTGTTACCTCAGAGTTCTTCTTAATGTAGTTACTGAGTTCTTCCTTACATCACATTTACGTAAATGCTGTAATTCACTCACATAATGGAAAAGTACAGATACTGTCTAAAAAGAACTCTCAACTTCCAAGAAATCTTTTCTATCAGCAACTCAGGAACTGCACGTGATCTTTGAGTGGTTGTGTCTTTTCTTTGGTCTCTGGCTTTGCACATTTTTCCAATCTTCATGTGGTTTTCATCCTCCTGATGCTGTTCGAGAGTTAAGGAACCAGACTTGGCAGTTTGCGAGGCTGGCAGACAGGCATTTCTGATGGAATGGTGAAATTATTAAAGCCACAGGGGCCCAATCCTGTTTTCTCAGAAACAAAACTTGACCTGTGTTTAACTGGAGCAGATCACTCCGTAATTTCAAACTTGTAACTTCAAATAGTAAATGCCTCATGGTTTTATTACAGGAGAGAAGTGATTAGTAGTCATCTCTGTAGTAATCTGCTGAGTCTTTTTAGGACAAATTCTTTGACATCATCCAGCTAAAAGATAATGCACAAAATCTGTGCTGTATTGTAATGGAGTTCTTAATGTATTTTACAAAATACATTTTTGTTGTTTGGCTAAAATTTCATGCAAATGAGAGGTTTAGAATTGGTTCATCCTGAGTGGAGTATAGCCTCTTCGAGAGAAAAAAGGAACTTTTGGTATCAACTGCTCTTGACCTTGAGACAGTGAAAGCACCAAATAGATGTATATTTATTGTGCAGGATTTTTAAAAATGTTTGCTTATATTCCTCATGTTCCAGTGTGAAGAAGAAAAAGTCTCTATTGTGATGGAAATGATGTCAACATTCAGCTATTTCACATAACCTATAACAGTGTCTTGGTGGGTCTTATTCAAGAGTCCACACAACAGAGCACAGGTGGTGTCAGGCTGTGCATTGTCTCAAGCCAGTAGTGTGGTAGTTGCTTCTGGGAAGTTTACACTCCCCATTAAAGGTGTTTGAGGGTTTTGCTTTGGACGAGTCATGTATTGTGTTATACACTGGATGTCCCACTGCATGTGTTTCAGAGCTTGCAGGAAAGGTATTGGAAAAATGCTCCTCTCTGACTTGTGAGCCCTTCTGGGGGCCACTCCAGGATATGTTATTTTGTCCCAGCATCTGTCTCATGCTTATGCCTGTACTTGTCGTTGCTCTGCCCAAGTAAAACTTGTAAAGAGATTTTGTTTTCAGAAACATATCAGATTTCTGTTCTACATCTGTTCTGGATTTGTATTCTGTTCTTGCATTTTCATACGGTCTACCAATGCAACTACTGCCTGATGACTTCTCTTGACTTCATTTTGCCACTGGCAGCTGTGGTGGCTACTCCATGAGCACACTCCAGATGAGCTGACTACCTCCTGCTTCCTCCCTACCATTGTCTGAGGATGAAGACACGGACTGTGTTTTATCTCTTCAAGTTTTTACTCTTCTCTGTGCACTGCCCTACGCCCACTGGGGAGGGTACCATAGATGTGGGACACAAAGTTGGACTGGTAGGGCTGGTGCTTGCCTCTCTGCACTGAGGATGGTGTTAGGTCAGAATTTGCTATTGTACAAGCTGCTGCTGTGACGTTGCCATCGTCGGATGAAATTCTGGGAGACCAAACCTTTGTTCACAGGTGTGGCTGTTGCCCTGTGGAGTCCCATGATTGCAGTACGTGTTGGTCGGTGGCTAGGTGGTTTGAGGAGGGAGGGCAGCTTTGCAGTGTCATGCTGCAAACACTGTTCCAAACACTGCTCTTGCAGAGAGGCTCAGCAGAGTTCAGTGTCTAGAATGAGGAGATCCAATATTTTCCTGTGGCATTTGGTTGTTTATCCCTTTTATGTGGGCATAGTTACTTTGTCTCTTGCTTGACTTTCAATGCGTGTTTTGACTTTTTCTCCTTAGTGGCAGATGCCTTTGGCTGCTGATTCAGTGGCCCTTAGGAATCATAACAGACTTCGGACTGAGTTTTTTGCTAAGGAAAAACATGGCTGAAAAGTAACAGTAGTAGCACACCATGTGAGAAAAGGGAGGGATAAGAGTCAAACGTGTGCCCTACTCTTATGAGAAGTGATAAAGGAGGGAGAACTAACAAAAGGAACGGTGATAAAGTTTGTCCTTCTGCTCCCCTGGCTTGGAGAGAGGAGATAAAGAAGGTCCTGCAGTATGGAGATCAGCTCCCTCACTACTCTCAACATGCAAACATGTATTTCTCCCTGGGAAGCATCTGTTCCTTCCCTGCTTTTCTTTTAGCTTACAGAGGAAATGGCCTGCCAGTCCTGTTCCTAGGCTTTTGGCTGAAGCATCCTATTCAGAGGACCGTGCCCTGTCAGCTGCTTGATAAGCTGTCAACACTCAGCTGACATGTCAGCTCGTATGAAGCTCCAAAGGGTCTTCATAGCCAGAATCCTTCAATCCTAGAAACTGCCTCCACACTTTTTCCCACAACAACAAAAAAAAAACCAAACCCTGCAATCATGATATATGTCAGCCTTGTGATGAGCTGTAACATCTCTAGCCCAGGCTCCCTGCCATACCATTCCTGCTGCTGTGCCCCAGACACCACAGACACTTTAGGCTTCTCCACTGAAGAAGTAGAGTGGAAGGCACAGCTGCAGCTAAACAGCAGTGGGGCAGAAGAAGAGTTCAAGTAACATATTGGCTAACTTTATTGGCAGACAAGATTAACATGACTCGACGTTACAAGTAAAGTGGTCAGAAAAACATGGAGGGAAAGTGGAATCTTGGACAAGGAAAAAGGGTGATGGGGTGCTGATATGGCCTACACCAGAAACATTCCCCCAGGGACCAGCATGACCAGAGAATTAACTGGGACAAAATTTAGCCCGGCTTTAGTGCCTGGAATTGCACCTCCAGTCATGGAGGAAAATGTCAGCGGTGTGCACCCTGTCTGCAGGCTGCATGTTGAAGTGGGGGGAATAAAAGCAAATCTTCAAACACCCTTCCATTGAATAGCACCTCCTCTGGTACAAAATAAGGCTTCCATGCTCTGAATATCTCTGCAGTGGATCATACACCGAGCTAAGAAGAGCTTCAGGAGTAGGACCATGTTGCTGCTGCTGTTCCGCTAACGGGGTATGGGACCGGTTGGCTTTTCTTGAGTGCAGTGGGAAAGGACGCTGCCCTGAGGCCTCTGCCCCTTCTGTCTTCCAAAGAGGTAGAACCATCCTGGCCTGGACCAGTTGTAGGTCGTGGATGTGGAGGCCCCAAACACTGTGTGTAATGCCCTTGCTCTGTTCTCCCATGTTTGGACAGGGAGGGTATTTCACAGCAGCGCCTTGCTGTGTCTGGAAGCCTAAGAGGGAGGTGTTAGCCTGACACTTATTATGCCCTGCTCACTTGATGTGAGCACTCGTGGAAGGAGAAGAAAAGATCTTCAGAAAGGAGTGGGCATCAGGAGAAAATAGAGCAGATGAAACAGGGAAAGAATATTGAAGGATGGGAGTAGCTGAACACATAAACTAAAATAATTTGAGGGTCGTGAGTGACTGTAGAAATGGAGGGACAGATAGCATTTGACATGTTTAGCAGGAAAAGAAGACATGGCCTTGCATGAGTTTTTAGGGTTTTGGGAGCTTTCCAGTGCCAGAGGGATGCCTTTTTATTGTGTTGTATCAATGAAGCCCGGCAGGGACTGTGGCTGTCATTTTGACAAGATTTGCTATCAAGTTCTGCTTAAATAAAACCCACTGTATCATGCATGGGCAGGCACATGGTCTTTTACTGAAGAAGACAACTTACATTTCTGGATTCAGATCCCTTTGGGTCTTTCATGACAATTTTTTTTTTTTTTTTTAATCTGACATGAAAAATGTTCTCTGACTGTGTTAGGCTTATTTCGTTATTGAACAGGGGAGAGCTTACTTTAAACCTGAAAATGCTGTCATGTCTAGAAAAGATCAACACTCAATTTAAATTTTGTGTAAAGAATAGCCTGAAAACATTTAGGTAGTTTAAATCTGTCATGAAAACTACATAGTTTCTCACTTTCTTTTCCCTGTTCTGTAAATACATAGAATTGTTGCTTTAGCAACAAGCATAATTGTGACTGCAATTTTAATTAAGGTTGTGAATATTGTACTCAGCAAAATAATACAGTTTGCAAACCTTAGTGATTGTCTTAATCTTAACTGTGCTTCAGGTTAGTGTTCTTCCAGCTTTTGCATGGGTTTTGTGTGTGAATGCCTCACCTCTGCATTTTCTTTACCTTGACTTGGTATATACAGAGGCATTAATCCTATGCCTGTGAAGGTGCTTTATCTGCTTCAGGCCTTTTTTGCTATTTTGTTTTTCAGTGTCTGTGTATATGTGCACAGGTGGCAGGTAGCCCAGTAAGTCTGTAGAAGATGTAGATATACTGCCAAGCAAATATCTCACATTTGGCCTGGTATAATGCACCTTTTTGCCAAAGGTCTCAGTTTAGTGCTGCATTCTGGGTGCTTGCTAGTTCATGGCTAGTCTGCAGCAGTGTCAGAGCTCTTCAGCGTAATCCCTTGGTGAAATACTATTTGATCATTACTGTCTTGCAGCCATAACATATTACAAAGCTGATAAAGATTGATCCAGGCCTCCAGATTGTGGCCTTCTCTTTAAGCGATGAGGCAGCCTGAAAATATGTTCATTGCTTCTGTAGAGGACAAGAACTTATTAACATTTGCCAAACACTGTGCTAGTCTTGCTTCCAGCTCCTCAGCTAGCTCCTTTGGCACTCGTTCAGCTGTCTTGGCAAAACCCTGGCACGTGTTGCATATTTTTGTCCTGTGTTTTAAACAGTCTCAGTGATTTGGTTTTATCCTGCTGCAGTCGTACAAGTATGTAATATCCTGGACTTAAGAGGAGTCCAAGTGATATAATTACTACATGAAATGGCAGCCTGCTTTCTGTGATAAAACTTGCACACCCAGCAGACTCTTGGTTTGTGTACAGTAATGGTTTTGCAAATGACTTGATACTTGTGACACACTATACTCTGTGATAATGTCAGGAAAAGCAGGGGAGTTTCCAAGATACGAGGTGGCATGTGAGAAGTTTCGGCTGAGTCCGATGCTTGCTCAGCAGCTGCTGTAGTGAACTGGTGTGGCTCTTCCCGGTATGTGGTAACCCAGGGACTGTGATAAGGTCTTGCACAGGAACTGTAAACTTAAGGCTTTCCATCCAACTGATTTTTGCAAAACCTGCTTATTTCGTATAAATGGAGCTCCCTTTAGTTGAATTGTACAGAATGCACAGCTTCTGTCTCCCCCCAAATAATCATCCTCTCAACTTTGAGACTTGCAGTGATTAGCTACAGATTCTTCTTGAAAGAAACAGTCCTTTCAAGGGGAAGAGAATCTCATTAAGCCTTTTCTGTGAGCTACAGCTCTTGATCAGCACACGAAAGACAAGCTTGACAGTCATCAGGTGAGTTAAGAACTGCAAAAATATTATCTGTCTCTGTTAAACAGTCATCAGTTGAAAGAGTTCATCTCAGTCTGAGAATACAGAGGCTTTTGCGTACGATGTGGCACATAAAAAATTAAAGACATCAAGGATGTGAGAAGTCCTAGAGGTGCCATGCGTTTCCAAATGAATTGATAAAAGGCCTTAAATCTGAAAGAGAATGAGGTATGAGGTTTACAAATAAACAGGTGGAATTTTGGAGAAAGTTAGAGATAAGCCAGGACATGGTTACTAGTGGAGTATAAATAAACAGCAGTCTACTGCTGTAGTTCCTCATTTGCTCAACCCTTTGTGGTGTTCTTCTATTTGAACAATTGTTTCCTGAATTTCTTAATAACAACTGGTAAAAGAATTGACAAATAGTCCAAAATTGTATGGGTTAATTCACTAGCAGTTATTGTACATATTACTAGTAAGCAAAAAAATTAGCATCTACTTCTATCTCAAATCACAAGACAAAAGAACAAAAAGAGAGTGGCAGAATAAATGTTCTTTTGTTAAGTTATTGTCTCAAAGTTTGGAACTGTGTCAGAATTGCTTTTTTTTTGTTTTGTTTTGGTTTTGTTGTTTATTTACTCAGGAATGCTCAGCTCAGATGCAGCATCTGTCTTTCTCTGCAGTCCTTCTAACCCCATTTTTCCAGCTGGGTTGAATGCCTTGATGAAGCCTTTCAAGTGATCAAATAGATAAAATTGGACATATTTTGTGGGATTATTTTCATTGTTCTTCACCACATGTTCAATGAATGCAACACTTTATAATTGTAACACTTTGTTTTCAAGCTGCACTCTTGCACTACTTGTTGTTTGTTTAGGTTGGGTTTTTTTTTTCTTTTATTATAGTAAATTTTTGTGAAAAAGTGGTCTTCTCATCAACAGATACTTTCAGGGTACCCTTCCAGAAACATTGGTAGAAACTCAGACTGCTTTATCAGTGATATTTCATTATTAGCCAATAGGCCTTTTTTGACCTAAGAGAAGTTAGAAATGGTTCTTTCTGTTATGCAGTAGCCACTTAGGGCTGGGGAGAAGTGAAAGTGTCTTGGATGTGGGCTGTCATATGATTACAAGTTAGAGCCATGTGTGGCTGCCTGTGACCTCTCTTTGGGTTGCTTTACTAGGAGCAACAAGAAAACAATTTTAGCCAGGGCATGGAGACACTGTGCTTTACACTTTTCCCCAGGTTTGGTTCTGAGGTATTGTCTGTGTGGGAAGGAACTGACAGGAATAACAGCCTGCAGTTCTGTTGTATGCTCACTGTGAATATGCAGTATCACACACCACTGTGCCACCTCTAAAGGTTGTTTTCTGTTCCTTGTCAGAAGAACTGTGAAAGCGACCTGTTCTTTTGCCTCTGTATTCTATTATTTAATTAGTAAGAATGTGCATTTAAGAAATTAATTTTTGATGTCATTAACCCAAAAGGGATCCTTTCCAGGGGGTAAGGGAAGTCTTAGATCTTAAGATTGTCTGCATAATGCTTTTTAATTACCACCTTCATACCATGGAAGTATTCTGTCCCTGCTGGACAGGACATCTGTTACATCTTTATTGCATATACTTACTACTTTGGTATTAGATTATATTTACTTCATTAATTTGTTCCTTAGCAACTTTGAAGATAAGGTTTCTCTGCTTCTTTCATTTTAATTTCTAATAAATGTTGCAGCACTTTTTCTGACAGAACTACTCTGAGAAATAAGGGTAAAACAATGTCTTCTCATAAACTCTTGGAGAAATACTCTGCTACTATTTGCAATCAAAATTGCAACAACAATCATTTTATTGCAAACTTAAAAAAATAAACTAAAAAAATACAATTTGCTACGGTTGTTCCATTGTAATGATGCTTGAATTTGTGGCCATTTTCCCATGACCCATATTAAACAATGGATTTCCATGCTATCAGTATCACTGTGTGGGAATTCTTCAAAATTCTTCTGAAAACAGAAACTGGCCACATTTTTCTGAAACGAGGGAGTAGGAGTTCAAATTCTGCAGAGTGACAGGAAAATTTGCTCTAAGCAAAAAAAGCAGGATTTTTTTTTTGCCAAGAAAAACTTTTTTCTTTAGTAAATCCATCACCCATGCTCTAGCAGACTTGCCTAAAAAAACAAAACAGTACTTTTGGGAAGTGCTTTGTTAACTTCTAACAGCCTTTTCCACTACTCTTTGGCTTTCTATCAAGCATTCTTGCCAAGTTGAAGTGATGTGGTGTGTTTGGCAGTGACATACTGCTTTTAGGTGCCAGTGGTGAACTATTGCTTGCTAGTAGTTTTCAATATTCTGTGAAAGCCTCATCACTGTTAAAAACACTGTTAGAGGTGTTACAGAAGGCAATATCCCATAATACCTTTTGCAGGATTTTCTTTTGAGGTCTTTATTTTTTAAGGATTTTTTTTTTTCGGAGGGTTTGTAGGTGGTAGTGTGATGGATTTTCTGTTTTGTTTCTGAACTGGTTTCCTAGGGAAACGAGAGTTAAAAAAGGCTCACAGTCTGTCTGTCTCATTCCTCCAAATAATTACAACCACACAATTTCAAAGCAATTTGCGAGAAATTTAGGCTACTCCTGATGTTGTGGAAACTGGTGGTTGGGCAGAAGACTGAGGCCTCTATTAATCAGGGAAAGGCAAGGAGAACCAAGATAAGCACTGACAGCTTGCTGGCCAGTGAGCCAGTGCATTGCTCCCGTGTAGCCACATAATCGCTGTTTCTCATTGGTTTGAGGAATCCAAGGGGTGGGGAGGAAAAAAAGTCAAAGGAAAATTTGAGCCTGTGACAGCAAGGTTGAAGAATAAAAGCTTCATTAGTGGGAACCACTCTTCATTAGCTAATGGGGAAAAACTTGAGTAGGAATTTGTATAATAGCACAGGTAGCAAAAAGTCAGCAAGAAATGTTTTATCTTGTACTGGTCTTAATCAGGTCTTTGACCAACCTTGTGTACAGAGTTGGCAAATCAAAAAACATATGGACAGGAAAGTAGGTCCTCTCTGGATAGCTGGAACCTCTTACCTCATTTAACACTTGCCTAATTCATTGTAAAATAACCAATCCATTTGGTGATTCTAGCTTTGTATCTTCTGGGATTAGTTTATCTGGTCACTCTGAAAATCGTAAATGGGGTGATAAATGGCTATTCCACATGCCAAATTAATCAGGAACCATTAGGGAATTTGCTAGATAGGGATTACTGCCACCCTGTATTTTTGTATGTTCCCATGCAAATCTTTGCATGTGAAGTCTGTCATGGGTTTCCTGTGATGATTTTGAACAACAAGGATTTGGACCTGCAAATTTTGCTGCAAATACCGGAACAGCTTTAATTCCAGGGAAGGCTGGATGGCTCCCTTTGATGCTGTGGGATAGCTGAGATATCCAAGTACAGCTCACCAGTGGTGCTGAGGGCAAGTCTCATGAGGGTGACGTGAGGTCTGCTGGGACAGTAAAATTTTGATCTTGTTTTTGTACACACTGACTGTTCACATGAAATTCACATACCCTGACAGAGGTATTCTTACAATTAGCAGTGGTGGAATATATTCCCATTATCAATAGGACAAAAAATAGAAGTGCAGGGCAGGAGAGCTGAGAGGAATAATAAATGCTGTAAAGTGTTTTGCATTTGGTTTTTCATTGCAGTACCTCAAGCAGGCCGAGCGACTGGAAACTAAACCAGATCTAATTAGCTTTTATTCCTTTATAAAATGTGGTATTTTCCTGGAAATTTTGAAGGGGTCAAATAGCGCAGTTTTGACTTTGTTTATAATCTGACAGCTGTTGTGTGTTCTGAGTCTTGTATAGTTGTCCACAGAAGTGTTCATCTTGGAATTACTGCAGGGTAATATGTTTTTTAAAAATCCAAATACATTATAAACCGTTTCCTCTGAATTTAATTTACCTGCCCCTGAACCATCTCCTGTTTATACTGAATTTAATCCTGTAGCATTCTCTTACCCAACTTTCTTTGCAAAAATGACTGAACCTGGGACCAAAATCTATTTGAGAGTCTATCTTCAAGTAATGCAAGTAACACTGCTTACTTTGTTATACAACCTGTGTTACATTTTTGCTGCTTAAACACTTATTTAGTTTTGCCAGTAAAGCTGAAAACAATTTAACAGACATCTATGAAAAATTAAAGCATTTTATAAATAGGGGATTATGATTTAGTGGAGACCAAAAGAACAGTGATAAGTTAAACTGCATGTTATCTTCCAAATGAAAAACACATATCATTTTGAAGTGTCTTCTCTTTATCTAAAATATGTAATATTTCAAGCTAGGAAAAAGATAGAAAGATGAAAGTCTCTATGATACTTAATCTAATTTCAAATATTAAATGCTGAGTATCTATAACTGCTTTTTGAAGAAAAGGAATATAATTGGTTGATACAGTCAAGAAATGAGAACATCTGAAACAGGGTAATATATGGATTTTAGAAACAAGATTGGGAAAAATCCCTTTCTAGCTTTTAAAAAAATCAAACAAGTATGGCACACAATATCATCCTAAATGAGATTTTACAAGAAGGTCTAAAACATCAGTTGGAACAGAAGGGGAGAGTGCATATGAAACACTGGCGATATAAAATGACAAGACACAGAAACCAGCAGGTAACATTTGAATAAAGCCTTCAAGCATTTCTAAAGCTATCTGTCCTTTTCCGTATATATAATGCAAAGTGTTATGTATAAAATATATACAGGCATGACCTGCCAAGAGGATTTTGGTTTCCCTGGAGACTATCAGTTCTCTGTTGCCCAGGTTGGCTTGGGGAATAAGAGCTATCTTGATAAATCCTAACCTTTCTTCCTGAGGTTATTGGATATGTCTGTAAATTTAAATCTTTGTGTTGAATGGTGAATTTATAAAATTCAAATTTTTAAAATGATCTCTCTAGATTTCAGCTATTTCTCCTGGCATGTATTTATTGTATGTAGCAATTATCTTGTGACTTGGGGGAAAAAAAGAAAACCTTGATGGTAAAATAGTTTGATGGCAGTTTTATCTTCTTGTTGGTCTGGCTGTGCCAAGTCATTGATTTTAATCGCAGTTATCAGTGTGTCATGAAAAATGTGCGTGAGATCATAGCAAGTGTATTCAGCCACAGTTGCTACTTTGTTGACTTCTTTCACCTCCCTTTTCCTTAAATGTTTGAAATCCTCTTGTCATTTTTCGGTTTGGAAACTAGGCTTCAGTCAGATTTGTAGTTTATAACGTATCTTGTGAGTATGGAAAGAAATCCCATGTAATGAATGCAAGCTACTTTGTTCATCTCTGCTTGATTAAAATTGAAAACAGTAACCTCAAGGTTATTCTCAGTTGGTTTGGATGGAATTATATAGATGGATATATGTACTTTTCTGCTTTTGACCTCCTTAAAGAATCAGCACATACAGCATTTTATTGACAATAGGATATAGTGATTTGGAAAGCTAAGAAAGGCTAAAAATTCCATTTCAGAGGAGATTTTTCTCATTCAGAAAAGTATGCCATAAAATGAATAAATTCTGCATAATTTAAATCTTAATAAAGTAGACAATTTTTGTACTCATCTGAGGATATTACTTGTGCTTTTTACAGTTTTCCTTACTGCAGTGCAAGTTTGCTTTTTGTAAAATTTACAAAGAAACCTGTGTTATTTTGTTATATTCTGCAGTTCTAAAACCTGAAATAAAAATTTGCCAGAAATATGGAAAGAACATTGAAGTGAAACATAAAACAGAGAGGAGGAGAAGGAAACAAAAAGGAGGGATTATGGCAGGGAAAAAAGAAAAAATACATTTTAAAATATGTGAGGGAATGAAGATTTGGTAGGCTGCAGAGTTAGCTTGCCGGTATTCATTATTATTGCTGCTAGGAAAAATGGCAAGCACATTAGTTAGAAAGGGCGTCAAAGCAAAAAAGATGCATCAGCCTACCAAATTTTACAATGCCACCAGCTTCTAAGATACAACCAGAGATTCTATCAGATCTCTTTGGTGAGTTACACTATTTTTTTGCTCGTTGGGTAGCTCTCCTTAGCCTCCTTTTCAAGTATTTGGTAACTGGCTGCTTGCTGTGAGAGACATGACTTGCTGCACTGCTGGTGGAAGTGATGGGAAGTCCTGTTTCACTATTTCTTAAGCTGTTAAAGAGAGCAGCATTCAGTGTTAGACTTTGGCAGCTGAAGTATTGCCATCAACAGATTCATTTGGTGTCTAAAGGAACAGTTAGGAGAGGGAGTCAGTACTTTGGGGGGCTGTGAGGGGGATGGAAATACACGTGAATCAGCATGCTGGTCCTTCCTGTAGTTCAGAATTAACCCTTTCTCTCCTCTGTAGTTCACTGTACTACTTGCCTTTAGGAACTTACACAGATGACAAGTCTGTATGGATAAAATGTAACTTTGAACACTTCCTGTGTTTGATTGTTCGTAATTGGAATTTCCTTGGTTTTGTGAAATGTAGATTACCTGTCTTTGTTGTCTCTGTGTTTGGTCTGCATCAATTTAGGAAGTAGAACCAAGCAGGAGGGAGGGACAAATTTAAAAAATAGTATTTTGAAGAGCTATTTAAGTGCAGAAGAGATAGGATTTCCTAGGTTTATTTCTGTGCAAGTTTAAATGAGAAGTCACTCCCCTTTTTCACCTTCTTTAATTTTGCTTTTTGCATAAGGGTAAGGGTTCATTAACCCTTTTAACCTCTAGTAGGTGGTCTTCTGTTTGCCCATTTTGCATAATTCTGCCCACAAGCTAATGGACATAAACTGTGAGTCGTTTGAGAAGTGCTTGTTAATTTATTTAGGTGACTAAACTTCTGTTTAGTCACTGTTTTTTAGCTTGGTGGAGGTGATAGCCTGGGTATTTCCTTTTTTTTCTGAAACACCAGAAATTAAGCCATCCCATACATAACCGCATCACTCTGGCAAACATACCCAGTTCTTAAGATACTTATCTTATACTTGCAAGAAACAGAAATGAAACTTTGGCTGAGCAATAAGCAAGATAACTCACAGATGCAGTGAGGTTCGACAACACAATTGATCAGACATGTTCATGTAGTCTCATTGCATCTGTGAGTTACCTTAGTACTTTGTCAGTTTGAGCAATGCACATATCTGCTGTTTCCTAAAGAAGGAAAAGAGTGTTGGTGTATATCTGTGTATACATATACACATACATGTATATGTACACCTCTGTGTATTTACATGCTTTTAAAAGGTGTATATGCAGTTTCACAGTCTTTCTGTGGATTTTCTCTCCTCTACCACTCTAAGATACAGCACTTTGCTTTTGAATATCTTTAACTTCCATTATTACATTTTTACTAAAAGTAAACACTAGGAGCTTATTGAACAGACACCTTCATTTATGAAGTACTGATTGCTCTTGGATATTCATCCTTACTTTCTTTTATGGGAAAATTTATTGTATTTGTCTTCAAGACTGCACTGAGAATGTCATTTAGCATAACTGAAAAAATCCACATCTTACATTAACATCCAGTATCTTGTTTCTGGTGACAGTCTGAAGAGTCTTTGTCTTTAAAATTAAGGAACCTATATATGCACCTTATGGAAGCTCAGGCTCTGTTGAAAAAGAAAAGAGACTGTAGTACAGCTTGTGTTGTTGTTACTCCAACAGCTTGAGCTATTAGCTCATTGAATTCTAGCATTAGTGTGTTTCAGGTAATTCAAACCATGTGATAGTGTTACAAGTACCATATATTTTCTGCTTGGTTGGTTGTTTGTTGTTTGTTTCTGCTTTAGTATTTGTTTGGTAGGTTTTAGTTCAGAAACAATTATTGAGAATTCATCACAAAACTTGCTAGAATTGTATTTCCTGCTTTATGTTCTTTAAGTTATTATTGGTAGGTTTATTTTCATTAGAAGTATGATAACTTTGTGTTGTCATCGGTAACAAGAAACTATTTGTGGGTTGAATGAGGAAAGAATAATTACAGTTATGTGAGAGTAGCAGGACTGCATTGTTCTGGCCCACAAACAATTTGTGCTGCATGAAAGAGAGTTCCTTAATGTTTGCAACAAAGAATGAAAAATTTGTAATAGATGGCTTAATATTTTTTTGTGTGAAATTGACACTGAATGGAAATAGCCTTCTCTCAGGATGAGTTTCTAAGTGTTTTGAGAATATTCAAGTAACAGTTTGCTGTCTTCTCTCCAGAGTAACAAATTGGCCTTAGCAAACCTGAATAGTTGGAAAGGATGATGGTCTGGATTCCTTCAGCTGTTCCAAACTAACTGCTGAATAAGTCAGTGAAAAGTACCTTAAAAACTTTCTTATTTATAGTACAGAGAGGGGATATTTTCCAGTCTGTCCTGCATTATAAGAGAAAAGCCAACATTCACAATAGGTTGTTACCCTGCACCTTCCTTCACTTCAATTCTGATGATCCCCAGCACTCTGAGAGTGGCTGTGGTACCATTCAGCCCTCAGGGCCTGCACAGAGGAACCCAAGCAAGGACTTTGGCAAACCAAAAGGTGGCCTGACAGGATGGTCCTTCATTTAGCAGTCAGTGTTCAGCTTCCCCAAACTAGCTGCTCCTAGTGGCACTGGTTTGCTTGTATATCCTAGTTGTACCTGTGCACCTTCTGTCAATGCAGTTCTATGTTCCATCAAGAAATCACAATTCCAGTAATACAGGTAATTTCAAAATTTCAAGTGGAGTGGAAATTCACAGAAACACTAAAAAACAAGTGCCTATTTAACCACTTTGATCTTGTAAAACGTGAATACATTACTTTTATTTCTGAACATTATTCAAATTAAAAACAGTGCTGCAGTTTTTGTTCTTACCAAATCCGCATCTTCTCAGGGTAAACTTTGTAGTTAAATTTCTTTGGCTGATACAGAGACTGTGTTTTGCTCTTCTAGAAGTTAGTCTGCCATAAATTTGATTTCTTTAAATTAGATTAAAGTCACTGGAAAGAAATTAGTATTAAATTAAGAAACAGCAATCCTCATACTAAATAGAGGAAGTGTGCTTGCCTTGCAATTCTACAAAACTATCAGGGCTGTTATAAAGAGTCATAAAGTGCTTGCAAAGTGTTCTGTGTGAAAACATGGGAGATTTTCTGGACTTGCATGGTCTCTGACGTGCTCTGTATAGTGCAGGAAGGAGCTTTGTGTGCTTTGGAAGGACAAAAAAATTGTGCTGAGAAGGGAGGTGCATGGAGGTAGTGGGAATGACAAAGTGTGTGGTGTGCCTGAATGTTTGCTTCTTTATAGCTCAGAGGCTCAGCCCTGCTCAGGGGCAGCAGTGTGGCTTTGAGGCTGCAGTGGGGAGGGAGAGCTGCACTGAGGTCGCCCGTGTGGCCCTTCTGTCAGAAACCTCCTTTTTCTGAGGAGGGCCCCATGGAGCCTGCACTCCCCTGGGGAGGAGACTGAGGACATTGTTCTTTCTGTGAGTGATCTGAAGTGTCTGTGGTTTTGTGGAAGTGCTTGTAAGATCTGTAATGCTGGACAAGGGGAGCATGAGTGGGTCCACAGTTCACTGGCTATGGATGCCTTGAGCAGGAATGACCATGGATTGGGAAACAGTCTCATCCTGCGCTTTGAAAATGGAAACAGTTGGACCTGTATTTCTTGAAGGGTCTGAGCCTGATAATATGTGTTAACCTGGTCATATGACATGGAGTGCAAGTTTGCAGATGACAGCAGGCTGAGTGGTGCAGGTGACACACCTGAGGGATGGGGTGCCATTCAGAGGGACCCTGGACAAGCTCAAGGACTTGGCTCATGTGAACCTCATGAGTTAAAAGAGGCCAAGTGGTAAGTCCCACACTTGGGTGAGTACCACCCCGAGTACCAGTACAAGCTGGGGGTGAAGGGGTTGGGAGCAGCCTGCTGAGAAAGATGTGGGGATGCTGGTGGATGAAAAACTGGACATGCCCAAGCAGTGTGTGTTCAAAGCATCCAAAGCAGAGTGGCCAGAAGGTCAAGGGAGGGGATTTAGCTGCATTCAGCTCTGGAGTCCCAGCATGGGAAAAACACGAACCTGCTGGAGCAGGTCCAGATGAGGTCCACAAAGCTGATCATAGGGCTGGAGTTCCTCTCCTGTGAGGAAAAACTGAGACAGTTGAACTTGTTCAGCCTGGAGAAAAGAAGGTGCCAGAGTGACTTTATTGCAGTCTTTCAGTACTTAAAGGAGGCTTGCAAGAAAGATGTAGACAAACTTTTTAGTAGGGTGTGTTGCATTTGGAGAAGGAGTGATGGTTTTAAGCTAAAAAGATAGATTTAGATTGTACTTAAGGAAGACTTTTTTTGCAACGGGTATGGTGAAACAACTCTCTTCCCAGAGAGGTGGTGGATGCCCTATCCCTGGAAACATTCAAGGTCAGGTTGGATGCAACTCTGAGCAACCTGATCTAGTTAAAGAGGTCCATGGGCCTTACTGTGGGAATTGAATGAGATGATCTTTAAAGAGCCTTCAAACCCCATTCTGGAATTTTGTGAAATGGATGCAGCTACCAAGTAACTGAGTTGCTACATCACTTAATAGTGTGGGTATGTTGAGTTTGGCAATCTGCCTTTTTTTCAGATCCCCTTGGGCAAAGTGTTTTCTTCTGTACCTGGTATGGACAGAGAATGTGTACAGTCTACGTACACATGAATGTGATCTTGGGTTGTTTCAATGCAAAGGGAGAGGGACTGGAACTCGATGATCTTTCAACTCCCTTCCAAAACAAACTATTCTGTGATTCTATGAAAAAGGCTTATTTAATGTTCCATAATAAATTGAGGAACATTTAAAATGCAGATGAACATGAAAACTTTAAAAGATAACAAGGAATAGTTAAAAGGAGTCCCCATTATTTTTGTGGAACATTTTCATCTGTAATGTGAACTGTCATTAAGGGCTCCATCCGCCTTTAGCAGCTGTAACTGGAATAAGAGCATAAAAGCTTAATCAGAAAAACATGTTGAAAAATGAAAAAATCCCAACACTTCATTTGTTTTTTTGGAGTAAGCAAACTAAGCTAATCTTACAGGATAGTAGAAATTTAAAGTAGAACTGCATGCTTGCTCTTTTAAATAAAGTATTAAGGATAGGTGCCGAGAAACTAAGACCTAAATTTGACCTCAGATTTGACCATTTCAGTAAAGAGAAATTAAATAAATGCCATTTTAGCATTTAACATTTCAGCTTTTCTGGGACATAGCTATCATTCACATAACAGGAAATTAAAAAATAATAAAGTTCATTTTATCTTTGTCTTAAATGTGAATGTCAGGAAGAGGAAGTTGCTGTTTATCAAATAGAATACAGTTAAAATCACCCAATTCTGTTGAATATATATATTATATCAAGATGTACTGTACTTGATGATGGGTGTCGTTAAGCATGGGCTAATAGGTGAATCCAGGGATGATTTTATAAGGCATAGTATACCTTTCTTACTTCAGAGTGTTGGTTTACAGCATCTTAAAGGTACCCAAATCATTGTTCTAATATACAAAAATCAGACTACTTTTTATAGACAGTTGCTGAAACTGTCTTCTCTCTTAATATTTGATCAGGAGGCATCTCCCTTGTTAGTGTGGACCACAGCACAGTTGTCAGAGGTCACATGAGATGCTTCAGTTTGAAGCCAGTCAATGGCTGTTTGTTCTCTGTGGTAGAAGCGCTGGATGATCCACTGTGAGGGAAAGAGGAGCTCCTTAACATGGGAAGAGCAAGTGCTCTTCAATATCCAAATATTCAGTGTCTGTCTTCCCAGTCTTGTTTCTCAGCCTGCTCTCTGCCCCTTGGGATCCTGGTGATAGGCTGTACCTCCTTTCTCTTTTTCCCATAAATTGCTTTTTGGAGATACAGAAATGACCACTTTCAAATATACATGGCAACAACTGTAGATTTTTATGGAAATTCACTCCTCTTACTGATTTCTCTGATGAGGGTAAGTGTGAATATCTGGTCAGGTTTTTCCATTAGCAGCAAAGAAAAGTCCCTAGACCCAGGAAAGTCACCTTACAGATATCAGTTGTATAATACAAATTTTCTTTCTTTTAAAGAGTCTGTAAAGTTGTAGTTTTCTGTATGTATCTGAGCACTGCTGTAAGTGTTTTCAGCTTCAGTTATCAGTCAGGCAACAAACTAATTTGTTTGATAATCCAGTCCAAAAACAGCGAGCGCTATTTCTACCTTCAACCTCAACCAAATAGAAAAATGTGGCTTCTTTCATTTACAAGTTTCTTACATGCTCATCTACATGATAAACAAAGGAATCTTTTAAGGTCACATTGAGAAATACAGCAATAAATGTGGAAATATGGACCAGAATCTAAAACTTACAACCAGCTACAATTCAAGAGTAAAAAAGAGGCTGATGAAAGAAGTCAGCATTATCTTTTGGCAAAAAAAAGCTTTATAAGCACTGGTGTTATACAGGTTTTAACTTGGTTTTTCATTTGCTCTTTTACCTTACACAAGTCCCTGTTACACACAATTTTGGTCTTCCTTTTCCTTCCAAAGTGATGTAGTTAGAATTCTCTAACTACTAGCAACTAAACCAAGCATTTTAATATATTTTACTGGATATTGGGTAAGGTTTTCTGAAAATGTTAGCATTTTTCTAAGATGAAGTAAGGAAAGGCTAGATTGACAGCTGATATTAAAAAAAATTAGATGTTTCCAAGTAGGTCAAGCTTACAGGTATGCACTGTAGAGGAATTAGCTGAAGAAATAATTGAAATTTTATCATTTAAGATTGAAGACTGTTGCAGTATGAATACAACTCTGTAGCAAAGTGTGATGTCCTTTTTTAACCTACATTTAAAGAGAACTATGAGATTGTTAGCCCAACTTAATGCCCAGAAAGATACTGGAAAAAATAAGTTATGGAATACCCAGAGGATAATGTGTGGCAGGGATTTCTGGGGAGGAATCTGCACTCGAACCAGTTGGAGAGTAAACAAGAATGCACAGCACAGGCCTGTAGATCCAGAAAACTTGCAGACCTTGTGGGCATCAGTTGGGTAACAGGAACTGTCTTGTCTGAGGAGAAATCAGCAATAGTTCAGCATCAAACCAAAAAGATGTATTAACTGTAAGGCTTAAAGTTGTTCTGTTCAGAGTCTGTTAAAATTCGTCATTTTAATTAACTATTGCAACAATTGACTCCTGAGTATGTTTATTACTGTTTGCCAGTCTGAGAACTGCTGTTCATATTGTGGAAGTCAGAATCCAAAATGGCCCTTGAAAACTGAAAGGAAAAATCCTAAAATTCATGAAGAACAGGAAAACTGGCCACTGTTAGTTATGGGGAGAAGAATTTCCTTTGGTTTTTTTCCCCCTGGATGGTGTAAACTGACATAGGATGTAGTAAGGTTAGAGTTTTCCATCCTACAGAACAGTGGTAAGGCTTGTGCTGGATCACTGTGGTCAAAATTAGGTACTAAACTTGAAGAAAAATGTGGGCCAGTTGAAGAGAAACGGGAGAGAACATCAAAAATTACTTAGAAATACAGAAGACTTGAGAACAGGAGCATTGAAAGGACTGAGTTTATACAGTGTGAAGAGAGATTAAGGCATGAATCGTGTTAGGAGTTATAAAATGCTGTTGCAGAAAAGAAATACTCCAGTGGAGAAGTAGCAGTTAGTGAATTTAAGAGAGGGAAATTTAGGTCACGTGCTAGGAAAGGGTTTTGAGTAGTAAGAATAGAGAAGTGCTGAAAAATGACTTAGGGGGCTTGTGGAATTTCCATTACTGAAGGTTTTTAAAAATAGATGAGAAAAATGGAGAAATAACTAAACTAGAACTGATCTTGCCTCTGGGTAGTAGGATGAACTAGCTGGATGATCCCACCCATCTCTATTTTCTATTACGTTTCTTTTTTAATCAAGTTACATCCCAAGGCTCCAATTACATGCATTTCCACACTTTCTCCTCATGTTTATCTTTTAGGAGGTAGCAGTCAGTCTCCCATGTTAATGACTAGACTTTTTACTAATCTTACTGAACCTATCCTCAGAAGAATCTTGATGCTACATACGTATGCCAGGCAAGGATCAGTTTTCATAGGCGATAGTTAAAAATTGGAGCACTATGACTGGAATTAACAGTACTGAGTAGTGTTTAGTCATTCCATTGTATCCAAGTAAACCCCTCATTTAGAAATTAATTAGTTGCAGTGTAGTCAAAAATATGTGGAATCTCTGAGCACAAGAGGGAAATTGGAGTTCTAAAATCTGGGTTTGCCTATTTTGATCCCAGTAGGCTCCAGTAAGTAACTCTTGGGTTTATTATTTATTATGCATTATTCATTGTGCCATTTCTTTTTATGATTCTGAAGTGATTTGTATGCTGTTGTAGAAGGTAGAGCCCTATTGTCTATCAATGTGCATGTTGCTTGGATCTCATTTTATTTGTAAAAATAATAAAAAATGCTACATCTTAAACTTCTGGTCAAAAAGTTCCATTATTCTCTTCTGGAACATGGTCTTATATGAGGAAAAAAACATACCAAGCACATCTATTCTATTATTATTTAAATTATTCCTTGGTATTATTTGGTTTGAATATTTATTAGTTTTTTGATAACCCCTTAAATTATTCATAAAGGGTAGCCATACAGTTTGATGGAAAAAGCAGTACAATGAAACATTATTTTGCATTGCTGGTTTCTTTCATACAAACTATTCTTCAGTGCTTTTTTTTTTTTTTTTTTTAGCAAAGGCTTTCAAGGTGCTGGGAATCTCTGTTGTGTTTCTTGCAGCATCCCCTCCCTCTTGGTTTCAGTGGGAGGGAAGAACATCCAGTGCCTCACCACCCTGTATGCCCTGGTGTGGTTTAGATGAAATAATAAATATACTCCAAGTGAGATGGAAAAGAAGAGGCAAAGGTCAGGAAAGAGAGATTTAATTTCCCATAAAATATGAAAAGTATATGAGGAATTACTGATGTAGAGAAAAAGGGAATAAAAGATTGTTTTAGGTGATTTGTGGATTTTCTTTTGAATCCCACAAGACTCTGAAGAAATAAGGGCAATTGCTATACTGAAAATATCCATGTGTATGTCAAGTGTCTGACAGGAGTCAGCAACAAATACTTGACAGGAAGGCATAAAACCTTGCAGTAAGCAGATTGAGGAAGGATTATTTTCATATACTATGTCTCATCCTCATCTCTAGTATGTATAGGTTTGCTTAAACCCTGAGGTATAAGATTTAGTGTTTATTCTAAAAGGTTTCTCTCTGCTATAGGCATGCCTCACTCAAGGTTCCTATTATCAATATACCTACAAAATTCTCTTCAGACATTTTGGCAGGTATTTGGTCTCATCAACATCTTGCATCAGTGATCTTGTAGTCTGATTTTGTGTAGATAGATGCTTCTTTTTATAGCTTTTGAATTTGATATGTTCTGCCTTCATAGACTCTTTTCTCTTGTTTTGTGTTTTTGACTCATGGCTCACTCTTTTCTACTTGCATTATTATGATGACTACTAAAACCTAGAATATCTTTTGACCAACTGCCTCATTTTTATTAAATTCTTCACCTTATCTCTGCCAGACTGTGTAGTGAATTTGGCATTTTAATGTATGTGACTTCTTGTTTAATTGCACAAGTCTCTTGTGTAATACAAGTCCTTTGCCAAGACGGCCTGCTTAAAATATGAAATACAAAATGAGTCTCAGGAAAGGTCAGTTTTGGTGTTAATACTGTAGATCAGTGTGAAGCTTACTTGACTCTGAAGAGCCTGTATTTTAAAATACATGGTAGTCCAGTATTGGATTATTGACCAATTTCTTTTTATTTCCAGCTGAGCTGCCAGGATCATCTGCAATCAAACTCTCCTCCTTGTGTGATCTTCCAGCTCAGCTGGAAGAATTGTACCAGCAGGGCTTTGTCTTGGCTGCTGTCCACCCTTTTGTGCAACCAACTGATGAAAAAGAGAAAACTCCACAGGAACAAATCTTCAGGGCTGTGCTTATCAAGAAAACAGAAAGGTAAAGCACTTCCAGTGAACTGGGATAAAAATAGTGACAATGTGATTTCCTGCTGAGTTTTGACCTACATCAGGAAATTATAGCAGAGTTTACTGTGCAAGATTTTTTTTTTGGGGGGGGGGCTTGAATAGGCTTAACATGTTCTTCATGTTTACAATTTGTCTGCAGTTTGGCAGGCAACTTGGAGAATAACAAGTTGAAATATGTTCTGTATTTTGGGATGTGTTGTCATGAGAGGCAAACAAACAAGCCCTATGCATGACAGTTTGTGAGGATGGTCTTGTTGGTACCCTTTAAGAATTTATTAGATTAAATTATGACAGGAGAATTGTTTGCTTTGAAAAGGCATATTTTGTGTTTAGATGGTTAGTTAATGCAATTAATTTGAGAACTGTAGTACTAAAGCATACTTCTTAAATTTATGTGTAGACTTCAGGCCCTTCTTTACTCTAAACAATACAAGTTCTTCCAAATTTTTAGTTAGTGCAGACTCCATAAATAAAAAAGATTGCTTTCCTGCTTTGTTCTCTTCATAAAATGTATTAAGAATATTTTTCCTAATCAGTCTGAAGATTAATAAAGAAACAGGAATTCTGATTTTTTATGATTTAATGTGATTTCTTAAAAAAAACCAATAGGATGTGCTGTTAAATAGCTCAGAAGGAAGTAAAAGTGTGGATATTAGTAAACATAGGATTTTTGGTTAAAACGTAATTTAATATTATTTGACCACCCCCAGCTCTGCAGCTACCTGTATTGTTGCAGCCATTCTCTACGGTTTCCTACATTAGCTGCAATCCCCCGTCCAGCCCTTCTTACAATGACCAATTCTGAAAGCTGGCAGATAATTAAACCTCCCATCTGCCAATCCTAGTCCCTCTCTTTGTGCTGATGCTTGAAGAAAAGGACCTAGCTGGTTTATACTTCTATTTAAAAAGCAAACCTTTCACCATGCAATTTGCTTCAGCTTAGTAGCCAGCTGACTGAGGTTATGGACAAGGAGTTGAAATTCAGCTCTGACATAAGGAAAAAGCTCTGCGTTTTGTTAGCAAGTACATGTAGGCATTAGGTGTCACAGGCAATTTGAGTTTCTAAAATAATTCCTTATTTACCTTGACTTGATTTTTGGTTTTTTTCATACAAAACTTCATACTGGTTTGCCTGATAGTATTGTTGAAATGGCTTCCATTTTTATGGTTAAAACAGAATGAACAGTGGACTTGCTGAGTGATGTTGGGCTGAGCTTGTGTGGGTTTGGGGCCTTACCTTCCCTGCCTACACAATACCTTTCTGCAAGCAATGAAAGTATTGACGTGCATGAGTTTGTAATGTTAATTAAGTGCTCAAGGACTTCTGTTGGTTAGGGGTCTGAGGGTTCAACATCTTCCAGGTCTGAGCTCTGAAGACCTGTCAAGAAGAGCAGCTTCCTTGTCAGTGGAGTGATGTGGTCCTCAAGCCAGAGCACCCAGTGTATCACTGTTCTCACACTGTATCCAGTAGTTTACGTCTGTGCAGAGTGACTGTGGAAGAGTACAAAATCTTAATTGCCTGCTCAGTCGCTTGGGTGCCAGTGTCACACACTTTGGACAGCTGCAAATGACTGTACAAAATTGAAGACAGTAGAGAGTCTTGAACCAATTATATTTTCTTTTACATTCACAGTCCGTTTCTCTGCATTCTCTTATCTGTCATTTCCGACTGCCTAGGGAAGCGGAAGAGACATGGCAGGAAAAAAACAAGTACCAGAAAAGGAAATTACATCAGTTTGATGTTTCATGTTGCTTAAATGTTCCTGAATTTGGCTGAGAGCATGGAAGAAGTTTCTCCCATAGTGTGTGGGTGCAACAAATATTTGCATTGCCAAATGGGATGAAGAGAGATGGGTGTTGCACAGATTTCAGATGACTGTGGCCTGCATAGAGATCACCTGTATCTGAACTCCAAGTTCATGTCGTTCCACAAACAGCCAGGGACTAAAAATATGTAAAAGTACAAAAAAACCAACATACTTTAATTTTTTTTAATTAACCTTTCTCATTACACTGCTGATAATGATTAAATTATATTTTTCCCCCTGAGGACTGTCAAGTGTCTTGTCATCTCAAGGCAGTTTCTGTATGTAGCAGTTTAAATCATGGGTAGAAGTTAGGTCTGCTTATGCTAAGATCAGATGAGTGTTTATTTCTGTCATAAGATTTTAGGAGTGAAACTAGTTCAGCCACAGTTACAGGATCACTAGTAATGTCATTTTTGCTGTGGAACACAAATCCATCCCTTTGGTGGTATGGTGTTCATGGGAAGCCAAGTGTCATAAAAAACTGCACCTTGGTGTGGGGCTCACCCTTGGGCCTCTTGGGCAGTTTCTGCAAAACACCTGAGGCTGCAGCTCTTTTCTCACTGCAGGTGTTTCACCACAGGTGGCTCCAGCACTCTGCACTTTATCTGTCCGTTGTCTGCCAGTGTGTTTTCTACCTTCCTTTTTTGTTCCCTGAATGTAACAGAAGTGAAATCGTTGTATTAGTGCCTGTAGTAATGCCAATTCCATCTAAACACAGACAGAACTGCATGCTTGAATTAGTCTTTAATCAGTGTTGCACCTTTCCATGTCAGTTTTATGGTGTAAAATTAATACTGTTGACTTGTGCTTTGAGGACTTAGTTTTATAGCTCTGCCTCTCCAAAGGTAGGAAGAGGCTATGCCTCTGCTGCCAGCTGCAGCAGATGATGGCTATCAGGAACACCATGCTGCTGCTGTCCATGAGATTTGCAATGCCCGAATTTGTTCAACAATAAAATGGAAAAGGTAGTGCTGAGGCGTGTTGTGCATTAGAATTAGTGGAAACAGGACCTGTTAGTTTTATTTTTGTCCTATTTTGCCATTGTGCTGTAGTTTTCAAAATATTTCTAGTGAATTTGCAATGGCATTTTACATTAAGGTGATTTTTAAAGTCACTTTGATAGCTTTCTGTTTAATCTGTACTGGTATCTCTGGCTTTGTTATCTTGGCTGTGTAATCATTTGTGGTAAATATGTAAGTAGGAGTCATTCCTCTTGTAGGACGTTTGAAGAAACGTGTTCCAAACATATATGAAAGCTGTACATGTTGAAAACCAAGAATTACCCACTGGAAGTGTTAGGGAAAATATGGAATTAAGGGACAGATTTTTAGAAAAGTCAATAATGCAATTGTTTGCAGTGCAAAAGGCATCATGTTCAAGTAAAGTAAGTGAAATAAGTGTAGGAGTGTTTAATTCTTTAGAGGCACTGGGTATGAAGGTAGTCTACCAAGTTGCTAAACAGCTCTGCCATTGCCCTCATTAAATTTAATATAATAAATTTAAATATTTCTGTGGCATCTAATGGCATGGTGTACAGTAAGCACTTGATTGGAAAGAGATTTGAAAGTCACATAGAATAGAGTCAGATAAAAGAATAATAAATTCAATGCTCATGAATGCTTTCTTTCCCCCTCTAAATTTCAGTGGACTTAACTAAAAAGCAATTGTCTGTTCTATTGTCTGTGCTGAGTTCTGAGATATATGGGTTTCTTGAAGAAGAAATCTTGAAGAATCTTGTATCAGTTGTGCAAAGAAAACTCTTTGAGCCCAGTTTTGTTCCTGAATTTAGGAAGGGCCCCAAAAGTGAAGCATAGGTGTGGCCTGCTGTTCACACTCACGCTTGAGAGGAGTAGATTCACTGACTGACACTGAGAATCTCAGGAAAGGGAATAAAAGCTGGTACCTGATTGAAGGAATGGGAGAGGGTCCATGTGTTTTGGAGGTTCTGGCTAACCAAGGTGAGGACAGTAACACATATGTTGCTTACATTCCCCCGAGGAACAGAAATCAGTAGCTCTTTGTGTGTGCAATAACCTTTTTCTCCTTGGCCTTTTATTTACACATTCACTGTTTTTTTTTGCTTTAACAATCTCTGTGCAGGGGTCTTGGGTGCATTCTTATTTTGGACAGCTTGTGGCTGTTACCTGTCCCTGCAGAGAAATTAAGTCAACCCCTGAACAAAATGATATAAAAAACATAGCACAAATAAGTTTTAACTTGTTTCCATCAACCTGTGGTGTGATATCCCTGTCTGCTATCTTAAAGTTTTGAAATATAATGTCAGGGAAAATGTTGTGGTGTCCCTTTCTAAGTACTCAGCACTGGAAGGCGACCTCCATTCTCTTTTGCCAGGAAAGATACACGGTCTGGGCTTGTAAACTACCTGCTTATAATAGTTTTGACATGTTTGTGAATGCTTCATTTTACCATGAAAGAGAAGCAGGGCATATGAATGGTATGCCAAAGAATTTCTCTCCATTGTTCCGTCTATGTCTTAGGACATACCATCTACAGGTTTTGCCTTCAGTCAGTCAAGGAGCCAACAGGGAAACATTGCTCTGCACAAGTAGACTAAGTAGTATAATTGAACAATAATTTTTTTAGAGTTTCTAAGTGTTCTAAATTTCTCTGTTTACTTTGAACAGCTTTGTAGCTGTTTTCCCTTTCTGCAAAATAATGAGGTGTCAAGTGTTGTAGAGATTCACTTGATGAGATTATTCTATTTCTGTAATTCCCATATCTGTTAGTCCTGACAAAATGCAAACTATCATCAGTTGGATAACAAAAACTCTGTTTATCTGTGAAGTAATATGACAGACTGAATTCAAAAGTTTAATAGTAAATTAAGATTTTTAGTTTCCTGATTTTGCTGGTATTTCACTTGGGTGTTTTCACTTTGATGAAAGTAGGTACTTTGCATCGATACAATGTATTTTTATTTTGAATATAGATGCGTGTGTGTGTCTGTTTGGTTTTCATGTAGGATTTAAGCTTGAAGATGAGAAGTGTCTGAATTTATCTTCATGAGCATTAGGATCAAACAGGTTTGTGTGCGAGCGCAGTGTGTGTAGTTGCTCTCAGCAGGCTGATTTCAATGTAATGAAAAGATAATATTTATTCCATGCCCAAGAGTCAACAGATATCTTCCTTTAGCTCAAAGGACAATGGTTTGAGTTTTGAAGGCTTGTTATTTGTTACAAGTTCAAAGAAATACATATTTCCTCACAATAACTTGTAACAGTGACCCGAAATAAATGTTCTTTCATCTGTATTCTGAACATTATAAACACTGCACATTAAAGATGCCTGCGTATCAATGCATGCCCAAACTTTCCTGAAGAAACTTTATATACTGTCATTAAAAATAGTTTATAAATTTTACTAACAAATAATACATATTCTAGTGATAAGGTTTCCTACAGTAAAGAAAATGTTTAGGTGATAGCATTAAAACAGTGTCACAGGGGTTAGACTTCAGGCTCTTAGGATGCAATATATCTGCTTTTATTTTTATAAAAAATGTTGTGGTTTTTGGCTGGGCATCATAAAACCTATGGATTTTTAGTTGTTGTGTTCTTGGTTTTCAGAGTTTTGCTGGATTTTTAACCTGAAATTATAGAATACCAGCTGCTCATGTTAATTACTTTGGTGTGGTTTTGTTGATTTTTAATGTGGACCAGTTTGTTGTGGATGTACAGTTCTGTTTGAATGGTAGAGCTGTTCCTGCATAGTGGAAAGTCTCAAAACTGTGCTTACATTCCTAGCGTCATCTTAATGAAATAGTGATTTTAGAGTGTCTGTGCGATTTACAAGTGTGTTTTGGCTTGCTGAGCTCATGGGCATAGGGAACTTCAGGAAGATTAGGACCAAATGTTGGCTTCCTCAATTCCTTCTTGTACCTGAAAAGGATTGGAAATTCGGTTTGTAACGGACAGCAAGTTGTCAGCTGTAATAGTTACTGTGTAAGTTACTGGTTCTCCACAGCTGGTTATGGTTTTTCTACCATGAAACAGTGCTTAACAGCAAACAGCTGTGCAGGAAGTGACAACCTAGTGAAACAACCATTGTAACATATTTTTGGCCAGTGAACTTGCAATTATAAGTTAAAATCTTATTTGTTCTATGTATAATCTTCTTGTTTAGTGGCACTAAAAGCGCTCTTTTGGATTCAGGGTGACCCTTTTTGGAAATCTGTGGTCCTGAGCCCTTTCCATCTTGGCAAAACTTGAGGGCACCCTCTACCCCCACCCCACCAGGCCTGCCAATGCTGTCCCTCTGCTCAGCATCAGGTAGACTGAAATTCCACCTCAGCTCTTTGCTATCCTGTGATTAAGGGCTGTCCGTGGTGAGAACAGAAGAGCCCTTCTTCAGGAAAATTGTTAATGATAAACAAACAGTGTATAATGAAGAAAAACAAATTAAAGCCCAGGGTGTGTAAGTTGCAATGAAGTTTTCTGTCGATCTCCATGGTCAGCCATTGGTTGTCCTCTCTTGGGGCAGGAGGCAGGAGACTGCCCTTCCTTGCTGCAGGGAAAGTGCTCCTGTTGTTCATGCTGTCCCTTGTTCCCTTGTGTTCCCATCCTGGTATCCCAAAATGTGTTACAGTGAGTCCAGGGTGAGTCTGGATGTAACCACTTCTCCGGTTCATCCTCGCTTCCAGGAAAGGTACAGCATTAGTATATCCAGGTCTGCGCCTTTTTTAATTAACCCAGCAATTTTTTAAATCAGAGGAATAAAAGTAGTAGAAAACCCCCAAATGTTTGCAGGAATGAAGATCCAATTTTCCAACTTAGGAGGATGAAAGGAAAAGGAAGAACTTGCTGACTGTGCATCTAGAAGAAAAGGAAGATCTTTAGAGCTGCCGAAGCTTACCCATATTTTTGATTAAACTGATCTTAGCATTTCTCTTTCTCTTCTGCTTTTTGTTGAGAAATATTTTATGATGGGAAAGTAAAAAGCAACTTTACATAAAACCATTACTTTAATTTTAAAATATTTTATACGTTGAACTCCCAGTAACATCCTGAGCTATAAAACTGGTAAGAGACTCCAAGGTATGGATTATTGGGTTATTTCTCACGATTGACATCAATCCTTTTTCAGAAGAGAGCAGAGGAATGCAAGTGCACAGAACTGTGCTCTTTGGACTTTTTATCTTGCTTCTGGCGTCTTGATAGATGTACATTTTTTGGGGGTCCTATTTCATAGTTTCTAATGAAAGTGGTCCTAAAAGTAGTCCCATTAAATTAATAAAACCAAAACTATATTAATTTTTGTTAATACAGAATTTACCTGTACCCATATTTATCTACTTCTCTAGGGCTATATTAATAATATTCAGAGTTGAATGAGAGACTTTTCTGATCTTACTGAAATACTTTGTGATACATGTATGAAATGCACTGTTTATTGCATAGAGACTGGAAACAATTCCTTGCCCACTCTGCTTTGCTTAGAAAATTATTTTTTGTGGTCTGTGACATCCACAGGTTTTTATTTTCACATGAACACCTATGGCTCTTGTTCTGTTTATTTTTGACAGAATAACAGGATTTAAAAGTTTTCCTAAAAAGGTGAAAACGATCAGTATAGACAAAGATTTGCTTTTAACATATATAGACATAATTTACTTGAGAGCATAGAAAAATACTTACTGAAAATATAAAGTCCTTCTATTGTAAGATTTTAGCTAAGGATTTTATGGCCTTTAGTAGGATCTGTTAAGTGTATTCTGTAAAATAATATTCTTAACAGAGTGCAGTTGTATTTGATGCCATTTCTTTCATGACCCCTAGTGCAGAGGTAGCCCCCAAACTGTTAGAGAAGGAATTAATTAAATATTTCCAAGCAGAAGTGTATTTTAAAGTAAGTGCTTCTTAAAGGAGCTAAACAGGACATTTTAAACAGCTATAGTAATAATCTCTCTATTTTTATGGATGTAATCTGTATCTCAGATAACTCTTACTCCTTTCAAAGAGTTTGGAAGTAGGTTCTCAAAAAATTGCACAAAATCAGAGCTCAGGGAGCAGTTCAGGGGGAGAAGAGGAATTAGGAGAGAGTGGTTCAAGGCTAGCTTCTCTCTTCCATATACCTGTCTTTAAACTTTACCAATATAGCTTAAAAAGGACTTATTTTTTCAGGTAGCCAGGGAATTCAAACATTGAAACAGAGTCTTTCTCATTCTTTCAGACTAATTAGAATAGTGAGTTTTCATGTAGGTCACAGCAGTGCCAGAGTTATGAACAGCCTTTGCCAAATGGGTGGGTACAGAAATAGCATGACGCATACTTAATTTCTGGGATTTGATATCTTTACTTTGAATTTGAGTTGGCATATTTTACAGTCTCTGGGAGGGGAGTGGCTTCCTCAGCTGGGCTGGAAGGGAACTTCTATCCAAGAAGGGAAATAGTGGAGATGTTTGTTCCTTGCATTTGTAGAGTTTTGCAGTTAACCCCTTAAAAAGGGATTGTTTTCTAAAAGGGCTTGGTTCCTTGCTACCTGTTGCTGGTAGCACACTTCTGGTTTGTAGTGCTACAACAGCCAAAGCACTGGTGAGTTGTATTTGCTCCACTTGATGTTGTATGGACTTTGCAATATCAGGTGTCAATTTTGATGGTTTACTGATTGCTTGAGCATCAGAGAGCCCTAGTTCATATTATTTCTGTCTGGAGCATGGCTAGATAACATCAAGGCTACTTTTCCTGTGAGTCATATTCAGATTTAAAAAAAAAAAAAAAAAGTAGGTCTGGTTGTAAGCAGTAAAACACTAGCAGGGCAGTTTTCGAAAGTTTATTTTTATGTTCTCAAGTTTATCTGTGGAAGAAAGTCTGCACAAAATAGATTTTCTTGTCTAGGGCTGTAGAACACCAAAAATGGTTGTCTGCAGTACCTGTGTTGTCCCTCTCAAAATGATTTTTTATTTTCTTGACAAAGTTGTTCTTGCTGCTTGAATTCATTTATGTGGAATACTGTTGGTCCCCCAATAATGACTTGTTTAAATTCTGTCAAGATGTTTGGAGAATTTTCATGAACACCAATGCTTCATTAAAATTTTTGTCGAGAAATAAGTAGAGAATGGAACCACAGGTTATAAGAAGAACCTAGAAAAGAGGGGAAAAACAAATAGGGAAAGGACTTCATTGTTACCAAACAATGCACAGTCTGCTACCACCTGTTCAGGTATAAGTGAGATAAGAGAAATGAAGTGAGAGTGTAGCCTGTGTGAAAGTGGGAGGATCAAATATAGCAAATGTCTGCAGTATTGCCTAGGAAACACTGCCAGTTGCAGTCAGCAACCTACGCAGCGCATGGCTCCGGGGAACCGTAAATGGCTTGGGAAAGCCCCTGGGACCATCTGTAGCTGAAGTGTGTTTATGTGTCACACAGTCCCAGTCCCCAGAACAGGCCTTTTGCACAGGCTTGCTTTTGCAAGCCTGCCAAGCCTGCCAAGCCCCTGTTTTGCTGCTTCCTCAGCTACTCAGCACTCCCAGTTCAAGCTTCTATACCTTTCTTCCTGTCCTCTAGCTACCCAGGCATCAAACTGCTGGCCAGGATTAGTTCTTCTCTTGGAAGGTCTTTTGATTCTCTTTGAAGTGTTAGATAACTGCTTTGTTGCTAATCCCAAGAGTGACAGGCTAGCTTTCGTATTTAATGTTCTTCCATGCATTTTCTTCTGAAAAACTGAGAAAGTGAGTGATTGTCTAGATATCCTCTATTGATCAGGTGTATTGGTTTCCTTTCATGGGAGTCTGGAGGAGATGAAAGCTGCCTTCAGTAGCACTGCCTGCAGACTGTTTCTGAAGATCACTCAGTATAACTTCCAAACATTCCCTTGGCATGTTTTGACCAATACCTTATTTCCACAGTGCTCATTTGTTCAGCAAATGCATATGGCAGGTGCCATTTGCTTAGAATTATTTTAGGAGTTAGTCTCTTCTGAAAGAGAAGGACTTCAGGCACAACTTTACATTTCTCAGAAACAAAACGCAAGTCTGAAGGTTAAATAAACTATTTTGATTAGCCCCTGATTTTAGATGTTAACTTGGAATGGTTCTAGATAAAGAGAAGGGATTTCTTTTAATTACTGTCCAAAATGCATCTTGTATCAGGCTACCCTGTGGGGCACAGAGCATCTGTCAGAGCATTGCATTGGAACTTTCTTTTTGTATATCCTGAGTTATATTATCCATGCATCTCCTTGGTGCTGGTCCTAGATGCCAGGCTGCTGAAGTATTTCTTGGACAGAAAAAGAAGTCTGGAAGTCCCTGATGTGATCTACTCCCCTAGCTGTGGGTCAGATACTGTAGCTGCTACTTGTCAGAGCTGTATTGAGCTCAGTGGGGCGGGGGGGAATGCGTTGGAACCAAAGTTTTGTCTGAAGTTTAGCTCTCCAGGAGAAATACTTATAAATTGGATGTGTGGGTATCCAGTAGTAACAACAAAAATTGATCCTTCTTTTCTGTCTGCCTCTTTAGGTCTTCAAAAGGTGACGTCAATAGTGAAGGATATGTCTTGGAGGTAGAATGCTACTCCTCTGTAAACCACCTTTCAGAGAAAAAGGAGATCCCTGATTTTATTAAGAAGGTGAGTAAAAAGAAAAGGGGGGGGGCAAACCCCAAAACACAGTATGCTTTTATTTGCACTAGAATTACTGTTTGTGGTTCTGTCAGCTTGGCAGTAGGGAGATGTATCACTTGGACCAGCTGAAATACTCCACTAGAATTTAGTGTTTTGTAATTTTAAGTATCTGAACAGCAGTTACACTTCTTGAGAGAAACAAGTCTGATCTTGTTATTATTATTATTATAAAATTATTTGTAGTGTCACAGGAGAATGACCTCCCACAGATGACATCAATATAGAAGATGGTCCTATAATATACAACATTTTATGTTGAAACAATATATACAGTTTCCATTTTAGTGTCCAAATACCCTATTGAATAGTACTTTAACTAAAAGGCCTTTTACCTCCAGGGAAACCCCCAGATTATTTAAGTTTTGTTTCAAAATCACATGGTGATTGATAGAGTTGGTACTGGTAACCTAAATACTTTTGTGAACCAGAAGAGTGTTGCTTTCAATTAAGTATTAAATATATACTGGGGAATTTGAAGAGAACACTGCAATTCTTTATCTATTGCCTTCTTTTTAAAATTATTTTTGACACTATAATATTTTGCCAGACCAGAAATTAGCAGTTTATGTCCATTTTAGTGAAAAATTATTCAGATTGTGCTTGTTTCAAATTTTTCAGCATCCATTGTGTCTAGTTGCCTGTTAGATAAACTAGCACTGAGTAGTGTATTTATTTAGCCACAGGGTGTGAGTAAACTTACTTCTCTAGATTTAGTCCTTTGCAGTCATAATAGTTAAGAAAATTTTTAAAATAAACTATGGCACAGGCTTTATGAGCTTGATGGGGACTCAGCTTGGCAGACTACACTCATCTTCAACCTTTCATTTTTAGTGTGAATTGTAAGAACTGGATTAAAAATAATGCAGGCTGTAACTATCTGATACTTAAAGATATATAGATATCAGTATCAGAGCAAACTGAAATTTTCTGAACACATAATAATACTCAAAAATTTGAGCCCAAATTTTGTTTCAGATCAAACTGTGTTATTACACTACTATTCTGATATTGTCTTGCATTATTTCAATATATTCACACTTAGGAAAAACTGGTGTAGGTATTGTGTACCAGTTTCAACATGTTTGATTTTGTTCTTCAGTTCTTTGAGTCAGAGTAGAAATATAAGCATAGCTGTCACAACTGGTAGCAAAATTGTGCATCATTGAAACAGAAAATTTCTTAGCATTTGTAACTTCAGAAAGAGTATGGGTAACATGAAAACAAAATGACAATCCAGGAGACGTCTTATTTCCATAAATATCCAATTCTAAGACTCTTTAGAATGCTTTTCTAGACATGGAAATGTTTCTGTTGATAGAAGCCATTTGATTATGGGGTTATGAAGATCCCTTTTTGAAAGATAATAATTTAAATTTTAATAACTGGAATGTATATTTACTGTTTCTCTGTAGGTTGAGTATGTCGCTCATCCTCAGATGTTATTTGATGTAGAGAAATTTGAAGTTCTTTGAAGCTGTTGCTGTCAAGTGCATGCTGTGTCACTGTATCTGATTATACACACTGTGAAAGTCTCAACACTTTTATGCAAATCTAATTCAGGAAACAAGACTTGTTAGGGAGTAGGAATTAATTGTCATATTAACTAATTTGTCTGAGCAACAAAAATATCCATTGCTTTTAAAGGCATATAACCAGATGTTTACAGAAAAGTAAATGGAAAAATTAAGGATGTTCTTAAAACAAAGTAGTAGCAAAGAGCTGTTAGAAAAGGCAATTCCTTTCTTTAAAAAATGAACAACCTTATAATTCTTCTCAAACTGTAGAATACAATTAAGTTAATAGAATGTTTTAATTGAATAGGGAAATCCATTATCTTTTCATAAGCTTTTCTTAACAGAGCCTTTTAGAACAGGTTTGCCATCTTACTGTGTTGCAAATTACTGTATTAAAAAAACCCCAAACTAAATAGAATAGCCATATTTTCAAAACAGAATAACAGGAATTTCTCCCTGAACTTGGTTAAAAAAAATTCCTGTACACTGAGAAAATTAATTTTAGTAATTTTATTGTATGCTGCTGAGCATATATGACTTATCTTGAATTTGAACAAGGACGCAATTTTAATAACTTTTCTGGACTGACTTTTTGTTGCATTGAAATTGTACATAATATTGAATATTAACTGCTTCCTTCTGCAAACACAATACAATTTTGCAATGATATGCAGCATAGGTAATGTGTACTTTTTTCTTCTGTAAGTCTATATAAATGTGTAACAAGGAGGTTATTTCACCAGGAGAATGCTTCTTACTCACCAAAACCAAGTGCCTCAGTGCTGATTATAAAACATTTAGGAAATGTCAAAGAAGACTCTCTGGTCAAACCGCTGAGATTTTTCTGTGCTACTGGACTTTGTCCCAGTTCTCCACTCTCTCCACTGCTTTTCTGCCATGGTTTCTGGCTATGACAAGGGAACATTTTAATACTGGGGACATGATGTAGCATAAAATATTCTCTTCCTGTACTTTAAAATCATATCAACGTACCACACTGTGCTTGTTGTTCAATACCCATGTGTATAAAGAGCAACTTAACCTGTCCTAAAAAGCTCAAACAGTCCGATGGTGTCTTTGATAAATAATTTGTGACCAATGAAAGAAGTAACTAAACTGTTGTGTATGTATTGTACTGCTGTGTTGGTGTTAACACTCCTGTCTTTAGCTCTCAGGCTAAACAGAGATTAAAGATTGGCTCATCTGCTTTTTAATAAGCAAAGCTAACTTTTGAACTTTTGATCACTGGGGCTCAGATCATTCTGAAATTGTTGAAAGTAGAGATGTTACTTCTAAGATACCATATTTTGTAATATTTAGACTTGTGTCTCATGTCAAAAAGGATAGCCTTTAATTACTTCCTTAGCTCCTTTTTCTTCCTGTGTATCTTGTTAACATTTTTTCATCTGAGAGTGTTCTCTGTAGTCTATGGAGACAAGTAAGGGAAGGAGGAGCTAGGCTGACATCCCAAGTAAAGATTTTTTTTGGACACACACATCATATATGAATGCCAGATATATTTCTCATGACCTCTGTTTTCTGTATCAATCTGAGGTACATGTCTAGAACTGTAACAGGCAGAAGGTTTTACTCCTATGTTCACATCTTTGCCGTGTTGGTGACAGGTTAGGAAATGGAGGATTTTTTCTGTGCCATGTCTCCCCAGTTTTTACTTCTTAAAATTTAGGAAGCACATCTTTGAATCCTTGGTTATCTCCTTAATAATGCACCATCAGAGGGAATTCTGGTATCCTTTTTTCAGTGTGACACCATTGCAGGATTCACATTTCTTGTCCTCGTGAAAGTAGGAAGCATGATAAGTACAGAAGAGCATGGTTTAAAAATGGTGCAGCTTAACTGAAATCCAAATGCAGGCATCTTCCTTTGTGGTTTTGGCTACACATGGATCTCTCCCTGCTGGTCTCTCCTTACTTGCTTCAGAAATTCAGAGCCTAATTTCTAACAGCAAACCCAAGGCAGTACAGATGAGTAATTGGTTCTTCATTTTCAGAAGTGGACTGGTTCCACTTGTAACAGGACTGCCATTGTGAAACACCTTTGTAATGCTTATTGTGCCATGAAATCTGCTGGATGAGACAGCGTGTGCCAAATCTGCTCATTGCTGCTCCCTCTCTTGTGTCTTGGTCAAGTTCAGTGAGTACAAATCATTACTGCTGGCTCCAAAGCTGCCAGTAACATGTCATTCCCTTAACTGATCCTCTGAGCAACTTCTGTAGTCCAAAGCACACTACAAATAATCTTGACTCCTGCAGATGCAGTGATTTTGCCAGTAAGTTTCTTGACATTTCTTTTATTGCCTATAATAGCATTGGTGTGCTATGGAAGCAATGATACCTCAGATGTGAGTGAGTGGGACCCCTAGGAGGAATCTGCCAACAGAATACATTGCAAGGGTGCTGCCACCTGTGTACTTTGATCTAGAGGTGGCCTCTGAAAAAGTGACCCCCAGTTCTCTCTGATGCAAAGGCAAGTTGAGCAGAGAATTGCACTTTTTTGAAAGAAAGGCTTACAATACTAAGAATTGTGTGAAGAACTCTCATCCTGCGTTGCTGAAAGGATCTACTGTATTTGAGCCCTCTTGACAGTTTAATGGAAAAGTAAATGTTACCAGGAATAAAACTGGCATGAGGTATTAGTATGTTTCAAGTGTTAGTTTATGCACTGGAAATTAATATGCATTGCTAAACTGCAGTTAAGTTCGGTATGCTCCTGAGGGGTGAGACATTTCTTGGAGCAGTTTGATTCCCCTGCCCATTATCTGCCTTCTCTCCATTGGAGGGAGCCTCAGGCAGGAGACTGGCTTGGTGGTTGGATAAGGAACTGCTACACGACCTGAAAAACTACAGGTCACTCTCACTGCATGTGTCTCTACTTTGGTGATTTAATTAAAATACTGAGGTCCTTCTTTTCCTGCTCTCTTGATTTTTTTCTCTTCCATTGATCTGTAGCTGTTTCAGAGTTTTCAGAATTTCTGCTATCTTAGTTTCATGTGCATTGTTTTCTAGAGAGTCATCTGTTTTATGATTCTAATTAGTGAAGAATTTTTGTGTTAGTGTTGCTCTTAAAAGACAGGTAAATTCTCCAACTTCTTTTAAGTTGCAAGATAGAAGCAGGCTTGAAATATTTAGGAGGACTTCTGTTTCTCCTTTAAAACAACAGCTAAATACCTACTGAAATTTTCAAGAACTTCTAAAAATCTTTTCCATAGATATTTCTAGTCAAGGGAGTGATTAACTTATTTTCTACCTATTTATTTACATCAAAATGAACATTTGTTTTGTATGATCAAAACAAGGGGCTTCACATACCGCTATTTTTTTTGAAAGCAATAAGAAATAATTTTGAACTCTCAGCTTCTGAGTTTTTAAACTCTTTTCAGCATCTAATTAGGAAATGGCAAGAGGATTCGGAAGATGAGAAACATATCAATGTCTCCATAATAATATGTATTTGTATTACTATTTTTTTGTTAACAGCATGACCAGAAATGAGAAGACAAAAAGCTGCAATTTCCTAGAAAATAATGAATGTGAAAAGTACTGATGTTATAATTTTTTTACTTATAATAAGAAGAGTAAGAAGAAAAATACTGGGGTTCATATAGCTGTTCCAGCATTTGTGATATTCTTGTCTCTTTTATTACTTATTCTTCATCTCTTATGTTTACATTGAGATTTATGCTTTAGAATGAACAAAGAGGTGCAACTTAGGTGTTCTTAGGAACACTTGTTTGTTGGTAGATTTCTTAACTTGGATGCTGCAGTCTTACAGGGATCTTGTCTGTGAAGTCTTTGTTGGTACTAGGGGTCCTTAGATGGTTATTGTAATCCTAAGCATTATTCTTTATTTCACATATGTTTTAGCTGGTCTGTTCAGAAGTTTTCTGCAGGGTGTACAGTCAGAGCAGGTGGCAGTAAAAGAGAAAAAGGGAAAAAATTGAGTCTTTAATGCTGCTCAGAAGTTTGTTCTTCAAATAAATAAGCAGTTCAGATTTATCTCCATGGCTAGAAAATGACCCTTCTAGAGTCTTGTTTATTACCTAGGATTATTTACCTAATTGTGATCTCAATCTCTTCTAAAATCATTTCCACCCTTAAAACAAACCCAAAAAATCCCACCACAAAGCCTTCACTCTCCAGGGTATTTGCAAGAGAACAATACAACATTATTTCTTTAGTGCATTGTAATGAAAACCATTGCTGAGCACTTAGCTGACAGCTTTGTTTTCTGCATGTTTTCAGTGCAAACAGAGCCCCTATTTTATTTTTTAAGCATTTAGATGTTAGCAGTAGATATGGTCATGAAGCAGAACTTAAAACTCAACATCAATAGTTCAGCTGTTTGTAATCTGCTGTGATAATATTTATTAAAGTGCATTTTGTTAACATTTTCTAAGTTTATATATAGCAAGAGATGGTAAAAAATAGCATATACTTTATTTTAAACAGCTTGGTGTGAAGGGAAACATCTGTTCCTGCTTAAGCTTCTTTCAACTTGTGTTCTTTTGACTAAACCCTGTAAGAGTGGTGTTGATGTATATCTTCCATGGACATTGCAAAACTATTTTCAGGACTCTCCCAGGAGCCTGGTAGTGCTTTTATAATCCTTTGCCCCCACCAGCTTTCAGAGTCATCCCCTTGGCCAGGATAAAAATAGATATTATAAACTATGTAGTTGATATTTTTAATGATCCTGCTTATGTCTGGTGGGAAAAAAAACTTTTTAAATAACAATAAATATGATAATGTTTTATACCATGCTAAAATAAATTACCAGCAAATTGTTCAAATTGTAATTTTGGCTAAGAGTAACAGATGGCTTGATGAAACAATGTGATTTTAAAGAAACGCTCTTCAGTTGATATAAAATTAAAAGCAGTATTCCCTGCAAATTAAATGTAAAATCTGCAAGTTTCAGACTAAATTCCTACTTTTTAAAAATACCACTGTTTTCCTGAACCTTTTTATTTGTTTTCACTGCCTAGAGCAGAGACGGACTAAAATCACTCACATTGAATCACATTTTCACTAGTTACTAAAAAGGTTTGTGCATAACAACAATTAATGACACTCCTCTGTAAATCTATTTTCTCCTTGCTTATGTTCACCAGTTAGTGTAGGAATTACTCACAAAAGATTCCTACACAGAACATGGTCTGCGTTTTGAAAATGTCAGTTCTCTAAAGCAAGAACTTGAGACAGAATTTCTACAGATTTATTTTTAAAGTGAATATCAAATATTTGGGTTCAGTGAGCATAGCTACTGCTCTCTAGGAGTTGTTCCCAAGTCTAAAACAGATTGTAGGGAATAAATCCTAAATTATGTGAATAATTTCAAGACTTTGTTTCAGAGTTAGGAGAAGGGGAGGAGTATGCAGGTGTATTATGTGGCTTTTGGGCAAATACCACACCCACTGAATCTTTGTAGTGTGTGGCCAACAATGTTCACTCTTTGCCTTCAGTGAAGGAACAGATGCTAAAAGGAGATTATTTGAGATGAATCAACATACCCAGGACCACAGAGGATGAGACTGGTTTCAAGACCTGTCATCTAATGAAATATGCTGAAAGGAGCAAGTGTACTTGTGCCACGCTGTGCTGCATATTTAGCGTGGTTATATTGTTGTCAGGAGTGAATACGATGTGAGCTGGAGAGGAATTTCGAGTTGTTCATCTCACCCCTTTCTTGGCTCGAGTAGCCGGAGACATATAGCTTACTGTAATTTAATATCTCCTGCAGCACTGCCTTAAGATCCCACCTTCTGTTTCATTCAGCACAGCAGTGAGTTGCAGTAGCTCCTGGCTTCAGTACATTTCTTCCTGTGCTGTTTGTAGCCTTCAGTTCCCTTCTGCAGAGGCTACTACCAATGAACTTATAAAACTGCAAAGCTTGCTTTCTTGCCCTGTTCAGTGCCTTGTTCTCTACTATGTTCTTGTTCTAGTTCTTGTGCCTCTGCCACAGTTCCAGTGAGATCTTAAAATGGCAAATCAATAGGATTATGGCAGCACTTTCCAAGGCATCCCTCCAGTGTTTTATCCCTCATGGCCTATTTTGATGTAATTGACAGCGAAAATACTTGATAATTTGAAAACTTGAATGCAGACTGAGATAGCGCTTTCTAAAGGCTACATTTATGTTTGTTTTTATATATATGAACGTGAGCTATTAAAAATTTGGTGAATGTAAACTGGAAAAGGTTAAAAATGCATGGGAAGTACAGACTTAAGCTATTGAGCATTCTAGTCAGAAGGGTTGCATGGTTTGGAAATCTGCAAGCAATTAAACAGTCTAGAGTAATAGGATAGAAAAATTATGAGCAAGTTGATGCTTTGCTATTTGATTTACAGAATTATCTTTTTTGTTTTTGGTGATGTGTTTGCATTAGAGATGCAAAAATACCAACGTTTCAAAAGTTTTGAGTCATATAGAAAGAACTAAATCCTCCTTTAGAGCATTAGCTAAGCCTAGTTGGCTTTAAAATAAGCAGTAAACTCTTGATGACTGTTCCTGTCTTCTAAGGAAGGAGCATGTGAGACCTACGGAAAATGTAAGAGGCAGACTGAAAGCCTGTCTTAATTTTAAACATCTGTTTCCATAAATGAGTAAACTAGGAGGGGGATGTGCAGTATTTATGATGAAACATGTTCTACTAAATATTAATGAAGGAGGAATTAGTGAAAGAGGACAGAGTTGGAAGACTGTAGTCTTGAGCATACTTTTCCAGTTCCAACTCCTGGCATGCAGTACATAGCATTCTCCTCAAACCACAAGATCATGTTTTTTGCATGAAGATCCCTGGTGCTGTCTGTTTTCAAAGGAGATTTGCTTGAATCCTAAGAAGAAGGTAGAGAAATGCACTGATCTGGTTTCTGGTGCACATTATGACACCTAATGTCTTTAGCATAGTTCCTTTAAAAACAACAACTAAATTAACAGACAGGCAAGCATTTCTTTTACTGCTAAGACTGTTCATGCTTCATTTAAATAGACAGCTCTGAGCAAAATTAACCACTATTGTTTCCAAGGCCATATGTTTGGCCATCAGTAAGATTAAGTAGCAGTCTTTCCCAAAGTTCACAGCAGAGCTAACTAAATTCATCTGACCATCAGAAAATAAATTCCTTGCTCCTGGAAAATGTCTTTTCTCTAAAAGCATTTTTGATATGTGTGCTTTTCATAAATTGTTTTTGGGTTTCTATGAAATTCTTTCAGTACCTTGTTATATAATGAACCATCTAACAAACCTGCTAATGAAATGTTCAATCCTAGTGCCTAGATTTTGAAGGTGTTTTTCTCCACGTCATCAGAAAGTGTTAACCTTGAGACCATTTAGGACTACTGTAAACTCAAATGCCTTGATAATATTAGTAAAACTGCTTCTTTTCTGGACACATCTCAAAAATGTCCAGGATCTGGCATTAAAGAGTGAAGAGAAATTCCTAACACTTACTAAATAATTTGTTTGAAATTCTTATCTGGGAGAAATCCTCATTATTAAATTTCTGTCTGTTGTTTCACGTTTTTATTGATTTTGGTGGAATACTGTCCTGAGCTTACTGGAAGTGTTTGATATTCTGTGTGCCATCCCACAGGGATGTGATCAGGATCTCCTTGTAAGCAATTGCTGAAGCTGACAAAAGTGTATGATTCTGTTCAGCATGGGATCCATATCCTTGAGTTTCCATATTTATAAGACTACCATCATGCTTGCTCTCAATAGGAGATTATTGTGGAGCTGACAACGGAACTAGAAACAGAATCATAAACATTATGTGGACTGTATAATGGACTTGCCAAGTGTCTTTATTCAAAATAGATTTGAAAAGAGAACCTGTATGTGACTGTTCAAAATAAGCTTTTGAACATGGGTTCTCACATGACTATAAGAGCTACAGTGTAAAACAAGTACTTTCCAGAAAAGAGGATTTCATCATTCAGCCATGCTGTTGCCAGGGGTGGTTTTACACATCTTTAATTTAGATTGTCAGCTATTTTGTAATTGGGGTAGGGGAGCCTTCAAGAGAACCAGAAGTATTTAAAAAGATGGAACGTAAATTTACTACGTCAACATAATGTTTAGTGACACTGCTTTGTGCTGCTGATGGCTCCTTTTCTTCCAAATGCAGTATAAAAACAGCAGTCAGGCGGCTCTGAAATAAACAATAACACTTCCCAAATGTTAAGAATGTTAACACAAGTGCTCCAGCTAAAATTCAATTAAGGTAGTGACATCAGGGTTGAACACGGTGTTTGTTCCTATTCCTTCTAAAGTTCGTGGGAGATTTGATATTTATTTCACAGACAGCGAAGGCTAATTCTGTCATTTTTTTCCCCTCGGGGAAAATGCCAGGTTTCTAATCAAGCAAATTATAGGGACGACATTAAATTCTTTAACTGCCTTGACCCTCTGTACACATGAAATTTCACCCCTTCTTTAAGCTGATTCTATTTTTAATGTGCCATAAATCCAATTTGTTGCAAGCCAGTTGCAAATGAATTTGGATGTACCCACTTGGGGGTTTATCCAGATTGAAATAAATGAGTTAAGTTCTGCTTCTGTGGTTGAACAATAACGTCTTTTGTGATGGAGATCTGGTCTTGTATTTGTGGTTAATATCATCCAAGCAGCGCTTTATGAGGCAATGAAAATGTTTCTGTTCCCATCTGGGGAAAGGAGCAAAGAATTTTTTTTTTTTAATCTTGTTGGAATGTCCCTTTTCAAAATTTCCCAAGATGTAAAGGGCAAGTATGTAGTATATTTGAGGTATAAAAATTGTCATAAAGCAGTTGAAGTTAGTATTGATCACCTAGCATAAGGGCATTTAAAATCTAGACTTTTATCTAATGTGAAAAGTAGAAGAGATGTAGTTGTTGTTTTTATGTTTTTTCCTTTCATTTAGTCCTACAATGCAGTGTGACACAGACCTTTGTTAGTGCTCTATACTGGTCCATAAAGACAAGTCATTGTGTTATTTATCTGAGCTGGAATATGTCTTGGGTGACTCTGTCCAAGTAGCATCGTGTTCTTCTCATCCACTTCAGCTTTAGCCCTTCTTTCTCCCATACTTTGCCTTCTCACTGATTCCCAACACCACATCTGCTGAGGTATTTTCCCAGAAGGCTGTGACAGACATAACGGTCTGTGTGTACTAGCACAGGATGCCACAAGAGGGTCCAAAACCTGCAGGTGGCTTGCAGAAACAGTCCTTCTGTGTATCTCCAGTTACTGAGGTGTGGGTTTGGTTTTGTGGGTTTTTTTGTTTGTTTGTTTGGTCAGTTGGGTTAGTTTCGCTTTTTTGTTATTTTTTAAAATTAGTATATTCAATCGTTGAAATACAGGAAACAGAAAATATGATTCTACTGGATGGCATGATCCAGTCTGGATGTGAAGGCAACTAAAATTTAGTAATATTTAAGCTCTCAGCACAATCCTGAAAAACAAATTACCCTTGTAGTTTGAATATGTTCAGCATTTACACTTTCTGATGAAAGCTAGTTTTTTCATGGCTTTGTGAGAAGTTGAAAGGAGGGGCTGTGCCTGCTGATACATCACTTTCCTGTTCTGCAGTTTGCATCACACTTTTGATGTAGCATTTCCTGCTACATTTGCTTTCTTGAGAATAAGGAGATGCTTGGTTTTTCCATATGTCATTGGGAAAATTTGAAATATGTGTTTAAATAAGATTCTGTGTTCTGTAGTGTACTGTATTAACTTTATTGGGAAAGGGCCTTGAAGATGCAAACTCTTTTTTCCAACCTTCCTGCTAAGCTGTTTGGCCAATACAGGTAAGACTGTAATTTGGTTTTCAGTTCCTCACATTTCTATTCTGAGAACAAGAGTACCTCAGCTTCAGGTACTCCTTAAAACAAACACAATTTTTTTGAGTAAGCTGACACTGTAAAACATTGCAAAAGTATCTGTGAAAGCTGTTCTCTCTCCATATCACGGCGTGGGAGTCTGATGTAGATTGACAAGCAGTCTTTATTGACCAGGACCAGTAATATTACCACATATGTACTGTCCTCAAATTCTCTAACAGTTGCATGCTAGTTACATTTCTATAATTAGCTGCCCTTCAGCCTACTGAACAAATGTAGTGTTGTGTCTATACATGAGTGATAAGAGATGAAATTAATTTCTAACTCTATCACTAACTATATAAAAAAGTATTAATTGAGTTACAATGGAGAGTCCACGACCATTGAGCACATTATAAATGCATCTATCACTGATACTTAAACCTTCCTGAACAAAGTAAAAACTAACTTTCTTTGTAGACAGGTACCCTTTTGGCCAGGATACTGCTAATGGTATTTTTATTGTTCTGTTTAGCAATAAACTTTACTTAAGTCAGCATCCCATGCTTCCCAGGCTAAACACCTGTGAAGGCCATTGCCTTGTTTCCTGGAGGCCTCTGTTTAAATTCCTGTGGTCATGAAATTAAGAGTTAATTTAACATGGAAAATATAATAGAGGTTTGAAAGAGGAAGTTCTTGTTGATCAGTCATCATCTGTAGGTTTGTGTTTGGAGCAGTAACATGTTACCAGGAAGTAAATGATTCACTAGAAAAAAAAATAAAATTCAGAGAAGATGCAGAAATGAGCTTCCTCTTAAATTTGAAAAAGATACAAAATTCTTCCTTTTTACTTGTTACTGAAATAAGTTCAGCTGAACTATTTTTCTTAAGTTCATGCTGTTTTGAGCATAGGCAAGGAATTTAGACACTTTAACTCTTTGGAATTTTGTGTTATGCAGACAAAGTGAAATTATTTCTCCGTTCTCAAGGCATTTATTTTTGAAAGATTTATGTGTATTGGGACTTTACATTATGTGAAGAGTATACATTAAAATGGGAGCCTTTTCACTTTGGTGAATGATTTTGATAAATGAAGCAGTAGACACTCATATGTTTTCACAGAAGTCTGTCTCGCACTCACACTTCTCCTGGGTTTGAGGAGTGTGAGGCTGATGTCTCCATAGTACTGAGTCTGCCTGACAGAGATTTCTCTTTCTGCTTCATCTCAAACCTTTGTTAGCTAATGCTGGCTTTCTCTCATTGACATTACTACTAGCCCAGTGTTTTTTTTCTTAGGATCTTTTGTGATCTGATTCCTTCATTTTCCTCCTTTACCTGAACTGTAAAGGATTAATTATAGAGCCTTTTAGTTTCCTTTTTCTTCTTAGCTCATGTCACAATGACTTTTTCTATTCTGAGTTCTGTATCTTCCCCAAAGTTGTGTATTAAAATAGCTTTGCTGTTATGTGCTCATTATGTGAAAGTTTGTCATTTGTGTCTCAATCCAAAACTGGACAAACAACAACTGTTGTTATAGAATTAATAAGCTTTTCCTTGCACAGATGTCATAATCACACACCTAATTCAGCAGAAAATAAAATAATAAGTCTCTGATTTCTTAAGATCAGTAAAAAAAATACTTTTTTGGTAAGAAATACCACTTCTAGTATTTTATTATAAATAAGATTTATCTCTTGTGAAGAAATATGTAGGCATTTTCTCTGTTTTTCTTAATTTTCACATTGTGTCAGAGGGTTTGGGCAACTTTTCATCCTTCTGCTTTAGAATGTACCTTTTTATCTAAATGCAACATGACAATTTCTAGTGATAGTGGACAAAAGAAGCAAAATGACATGCTTGCTGCCTTGAAGGGTGTTATTTTCTGTGTTTCTATTTAGCTAAGACAGCTTGACAGTTAAAAATCTAATCTTCTTCAACTTGTAGATTCAAGATGCTGCAAGTCAAGGCTTGAAATTTGTTGGAATTATACCTCAGTACCATTCCCAAAAGAACTGCCTTGTCAGCACCTCCCTGACACCTGCCAGTAACAACTCTGTGCAATCAAGAGATAATAAAAATGTTTCAAATTACCCTGAGGATCATGCTTCACAGGATGGCGAGAAAATAGACAGCAGTGATGGATGCAGTACTCCAGCACAGAGTGAGCAAAGTGCTGACCAATGTGCCACATCCAGAGAGGGCTATAGAGGTGAAGGACAGGCTACTGAGGAGCTGAATTCCAAGTCTGTGAAGGGAAGTGAAGAACAGTCTCAACATGAGAACCTGAGTGTGAGAGAAGCGGCAGACAAGACGAATGGACTTGCAGAGAATGAAACGCCAGCACGATGTTTAAAACCACTTACTGGCAGTAAGTACTGCAGTGACCTCTTGTACATAAAAGCCGAGTTAAAATCACTTCAATTGCATTCCCAGCTCTTTTGGGGGGTGGGGATGCAGGGGCGACATTGACACTGTGATAGTGAAGAGTAGATGGCCCAAATGAGCCACTTAACCTGATTTCAGCATGGTTACACAGTTCACAGTAACTGAGCTGCAGTCAGATGGCAAAAGAAGAGATGATATAAGCAGGTGCAGCTTTGTTACGGCCCATATGTATGCCTGAGTGTGAAGACTTGTTTTTGTCTGCTGTTCAGCTGAACTGGTTCATTTCTGTATTTGTTGCCACATCCTGAGAGCTCTTGATCTTTGTGTCCTTTTTGTCTGTTTGAATAAAAAGTTCTCTTAATCTGCCTGACAAGCTTTTGCAGCCATAGAAGGAATAATTCACAAAGAGTTATCACAGTTAGCCCCTTTGTAGCAGGTGAACAGATAGCTGGAATTAAACCACCTCAGGAACAGCATGAATATATATGATCTGGACTCTGAAGTCTTCTGGTATCCTACAGTCAGTGTGGGGAATTTGCCTTCCGGTTACTGTTTTTTTGGGTTTTTTAAAAGATTTTCACACATATATTAGTTTTATTTCTTTTATTTCTTTGGCATCTTTTTTCCTCAGGTGGCCTTTCCACTTTTTAAATGTCAGTTTATGCCATCAAAGACTACAAGTTTTAGCTGAGGTCTGAAATACCCTCTTTAAGGTGTTTGTTCCTCAAAGGTTACTTCCATAGCAGGAGCTGTAATTCAAAATAGGATGCAGACCACAGTAATTTAAAAAAATAAAAATAAAAATATTCTTGCTCCATTTCCAGTTTAAGCCTCAAAATAAATTTCTGTGTTTGTTTAAATCCAAGAAAACCATGTTTACACTCATTTCTTTTACTGCTTTTCTTAATTTTCTTACAGGCTACAAATCTATGCAAGGGGAATGTAGGTGAAATTTCTAAAACTGGTGCTGTCCTTGACTTTAATTCATCTCTATTCTCTAAGACTTTACATAGATTCAGTCAAACAATCCCTTTGGGAATTTTGTATATAGGACCCAGTATGACTTTGCATTGTGCTCCTTGGATTATTGTCTTGGTTTCCATTGCAGTTTGGTGTAATTAGCTTTTGGATCCAATTTGGATCACCCTCTAGTAACCTTCCAACATACTTTTTTCAGTTTTTGTTGGGCAAGGGGGCACCCAGATTGGGTTAAAGCACAGCTGCTGTTTGAGAACAGTCTCTTCTCATCTACAACCTTAGAGGTGGGTGGTCCCAACACTACAATTTTACACATAAAACCTCTCTTAGTTTTATAGTTAAAAATTAGTTATCTGCAAGTTTAACCTGATCAGTTCTTTCTCTTTTTCATGTGCTATCTTTGAGAGAGTTAACTTAGCAAGTTTAATAATCTCTTTGATGCTATTCCTCTCCTTATTGAACATTGACCTTCTTTTGCTACAAGTAACCATACTGTTAATGTATAATGTGAAGCTGGTCACCTCCAGTCTTCCCAAATTTTGTCTGTAACACCCCAGGATTGCTGCTGATTTGCCAGAAAAGAGAGTTTATTTTAAAAATGTATTAAACTTCCTCAGTTATCTTTCTTTGAGTGCTTTTCAGCTTTGATTTTCATGCTTTTTTTAAATTGCTGAGTTATGCAAATACTTTCCAAGACTGAAGGTCTGAGAAGGCAGTTTTACGTGATAGCTCATCTAGAGTAGAATTTTTTCAAATCCTGTACAACACTGCTGATTTCTTTATTACTCTTGAATGAATTTTTGTTATTACAGCACTCCCTTTTCCTCCCATGGAAAATGTATTTCAGTTTTTGGCACCGTTCTCCATCCTTCCTTGGGAGTGTGAAGATTAAAAGCATCACGTGGTTAGGTTTTTTTCCTATGTATTCTGTAGGAAATTACCACTCTTCAACTGCTTCTCCTCTACATAAAACTTAAGGAAAAAAATTGTTGTTCCTCACTTTTTGTGGAATCTTAAATATGTTCTTTATTTTAGGTTTTATATTATTCAAATGTTATTTTTATGCATCTTCACTTTCCTGAATGTTTCGTAGTGCTCATTCACTTCCTCCATTTTTAAAAGTCTTTTCAATGCAATGTTGAAAAATATTTGCCTGTGAACAAGGCAGAGCTATTCCAATAGTATTTCCAAAAGTGCTGTGTTACTTAGAACCAAGCTGAAGGGTTTGTTCAGCCATGCTTGAGGATTTGGCATCACTGGTAAAAACTGTTGTTAGTAGTGACTTGGGTTAGACAACACCTTCCACTTGACGAGGTTGTCCAGGGATGGGGCAGTCGCAGTTTCCCTGAGCAATCTGTCCAGGGCCTCACCACCTTTACCATGAAGAATTTCTCCCTAACAGCTAACCATGCCCTCTTGCAGTGTGAAGCCATCACCCCATGTTCTGTCACTTCATGCCCAGTAAAAAGTCTCTCTTCAGCTCTCTTTTAGACTCCCTTCGTGTACTGGAAGGTTGCTCTGAGGTCTTTCCAGGTTGAATAGCCCAAATTTTCTCAGCCTTTCCTCACAGAAAAGGTGCTTCGTTCCTCTGATCATCTTCATGGCCTCCCCTGGACCAGTTGCAAACTGTGTTGGGGGCCCAGAGCTGGATGCAGTGGTGGGATTTCACCAGAGCAGAGGGCCAGAATTCCCTCCCTGGCCTTGCTGCCTACACTGCTTTGGATGCAGCCCAGGATAGGATTGGATCTCAGGGCCATGAACAGACATTGCTGGGTCATGTCCTGCTTCTCATATCATTGTCTTAATAACACCAGAAAGATCTCTTTTTCCAACAAAAGGCTGTTCTGGAGGTCAGAATCAAAGTGGTGAGAGAGGCATTCTGTGTGTGCTTTTCTGAGCTAGGATTATCATAATTTCATTCTTTCTAAACAAGTGGTGAACAGCAAGAGGATTCACATTAATGTTTATTCCTTTCTACTCTTTAAAAATTAGTTCTGTGTCTGAGATCATTAGATCTCTTTTCATTTTGGTTATGATCTTCCAGCTCTTCTCTCCAAGTGCTGTCAGCCTGTTTCTGAGCATCTCCCTTTTGATACCTTTTTCAATTTACACACTGCTTCTTTCTCAGTGATGTTTGTTAGAGAGCAATCTTAACATTTCTCTTGACATCTCTTTCTTTACTTTTGCTTGAGGTTAGAACCTAATAGCTTGGAAACAAGAGGAGCTCATTGAGTGAAGGAATTCCATGTAATGTCTTCATCTTTCATATTAATATATTTGGGGAGAATTTTTGGCATTTGTAAGTCAATAGACATTCTACCATGTCCATAAATAAGTAAAATGATAACGTCTAAAATTTTTTGTTAGTTATTTTATTTATAGTTATGCCCTTCCAAGAAGGGTATCTGCTTTGATTCCAGTTTAGGGCTGTGAAAGCTCAACTTTGCGGTCAGCAATGACTTTTTTGCCTGTACTAACTGCTCCTAAAATATACTGGAGGAGACAAGGAAAAGAGTCTAGAAGATACTCTAATTTTTAAGACCTTTTGCAATTCCCTTTTTAAAATTCATCTGCTGTGTTGTTAATGTCTCACCTTGGCTCAGACCCAGAATAAATCAACAAAGCAGCTACCAGAGTCTCCACATGAATGATTCGTTGCATTTTCTTGAGATGAGACTGCCATTGGCTTGTTCCCTGCTTTTCTGTTATCAAAACGAATACTCCAATGACCATGATCTGCAGAATGCAATGCCTTCCAAATTTGCACTAAGATTTCATGTTTGAACTTATGATTCCCATGGAGGAATGTTGCATTAGGTATTACTGTCTTTAAATGTTTTGTTATCAACAGTGAATCCATTGTGAGTAAGAAATACTGTAAAAGCAAACAAAATACTGTATTGTGTCTTGAGAGAGTCCTACTGTGCTGGACATCCCAAAGAATTTTTTGCAGTTGTGCAGTGTAATTAGGCAAGGTCAAACAGTGGGTTATGCATTGTTTTAGGTGAAATTTATGGTACGGTTGTTGCATTATTCCATTTTTTTTACTCTTTGATAGAAGCAGAGATCTTCGCTCTCTTCAACAAGCCCAAAAGTTCACAAAAATGCAGCCAGTATTATACAGTGACTATCCCTATGAGGATCTCCAGGAATGGGCAGACTGTCAACAGCTTAGAAGCAAATTGGCTGGAGCACATGACAGATCACTTCAGGAAAGGAGGTTCATTGGTAAACGCCATCTTCAGCCTTGGAATGGTAAATGGTATGGAAATTACAGAAAGCATTATGTTGTGATTGTTTTCCTTTCTCCTCTAATAGAAGTCATTATCTTTTGAAGAGAAGATATTTGGGAGGTGCTTTAATATAGATTTGGGGCAGATTTTTATTAGATCAGCCTCTTTCAGTGAAATGGAATGAAAGTACAGTAAATATTTTGGCATTTGAATAAGGAAAACAGATCATGTATTTTATAAACACACTAGAGATGATTTTGTAATTGCAGAAATATACAGAGTTAATAAACAATACCAAGTAAAGTGAACTAAATTAATAAGATTGCAAAACAGATGACATAAATAGAAGGGTGACTTTGCTGTCCGGCCACACACTGCATCTGGCTCCAATTGCAGGTCAGTGCAAGGACTGAAGTTCTATCTGTCCAGCAAGAAGTCAGATAATTCCAGTTCTTGCAAAGACCCTTTCCACCTGGATGGTACACTGTTTTACAAAATTGTCTTCTATGTTTGTTTCATCTTAGCTATGAATGATGGATAAATATTGGTTTTAATTTAAGAAGATTAAAATTTCTAGATTTTTGCATGTTGTGGAAGAGTGGCACTGGGTCCAGCTTAGTACTGTAGCCCGTCTCTACCACACCTGTGGTCATCATGGCTTTGAAGGCAAGCCTGTTGTACAGAGAAAGACTTGTGTGTGCCCAGATCCAAGAGACATAACCAAGGAGCCATGAGAACAATTGAAGGGAAGTACTTCAACATAAAAACGTTGAAGTTGTAGCTGGATTAACTTTATTGGAAAATTATGTGAGTGGTTAAAGTACTTATGGCTGAATCTTTTGCCTAATTTTGGTTTGTTTTGCATTTTTCAAAAGGAATGTGGTAACCCAGAGATGGCACATTCCTACTTAGATTAGTTGGTTTATGCCTCAAAATTACAGGGCAGCTGCTTCCAGAGGATCTTCTTACTGTTGGTCTGAATTCCAGAACCCAGGATGAAACACAGGAATATGACTCAGTTCTGGTAAAAGTCAATCAGGAAATTAACAGGCAACCCTAATTTTTCATTTTACAAACAAGTAGCAAAAAAAAGGAAGGTCTAAAGTTCAGCTGATGGAATGCTTTCACACAGCTTCCTGGAAAGCCTTGTAATTGCTAGTTAACTTGCTTAAAAACAAATGGTCATTTTCTTTATGTATATAAATTGCACAGAGGCAAAGCTAATTGGCTCTATCAGACTCAGTTGTCAGACTCAGTGGGTTTTTTAAAATAAATTCTGCTTGTCAGTTCACTCTAAAATGTTTTAAACTCAGCATTTTTCTGTTATTCAAACTTCTAGAGTTCATTTACATAGCAGAGCCCTGTGGGAGGTTCATGTACTTGGATACCAGAGTGAGGAGTGCTGGATAACTGCCTGTGGACATAGATAAAGTAGGCTTGAATGCTGGCAATAAAGTTTCAATGCAAACAGGATGACAAATTATGTAAAAGTGGACAGATTCAGGATTAAGTTAGATTAAAGATTGAAGAACAATTAATAAACATTTTTATTAGCATTTTGTGGTTACAGGTGGAACAAGTTTTAGAAGAGCATTTACTAAGGATATCTGTAAGTTGCTATTAATGGCAGTTAAATGTTCTATCATTTAAATCCTAAATTTTTTGTATGCTGCAGAGAAATGGAACTGCTTTTTCACTCGTATGCTAGTCAGTATCAAACAACACAGGATAGGGACGAGAGAAGAAGTAGAGGTCTGAGGGCTTCTCAACTCTTTACTTTTTCCTAGACTTCTATGGCAGCCTGTCCAGCTCTTCATATCTGGTCTTTTTCACTGATTAATCCTCTTCCAAATTAAGGTAGTATCAGCATACTTTCTTTAATTGGCTATATCACATTTCTTTGTTCTGGGGGCTGGTTCTCTTTTTGGCTGAAAGTATGAATTCATTATTTTGCTTATTAGACTTGAAAACAGGGTTATTATCTTCTTCTTTTCCCCCTTGTCCTTGGAATACCCAATGAAGTGAAGATTTCCAGATTGTCAGTAGTCATAAATCTGTTTCTTCCTTCTGCTAACAGTTTAATAATTAGTCTTTAAAGGAGTTTTAAAGTTCACGGTAACAATTGTTTCTTTTTGCTTATTGTACCAGATAATTATAAACAGAAATGTAATGCAATTGCTGATCACGATATGTAAACCATGCAGAGTTACACCATATATTAAATGTATACAGATTTTGTTGGTAAGTTAGAAACAGCAGCCTGCTTGGTCCTTGAATGTTCTCATGTTAGCAGATAACAGTTATTTATTTAAATCTGCACTTCAGTTACTTGCTGGTGTTTTTCATCCAGCTCACGTAATTGATAATTCTGCCTGTAGTCCCAGGTGTAAACTGATCCTGCCTAGTGATCTGAAGTGACCATAGGAATTCACCCTTGCCCTCTTCTAGTGGGAATGGAGTCTGTAGCAGCAAGCTACAGATTAATACCAAATGGAAAGGAAGTAACAGGTGGGTCTCCTTTTTTCCTGTAACAGCAAGTCTACAATCAGCACTGTGAGAAGGCAGGAAGAGTCAAACCTCTTCAAGGTTATATTTTGATGCCTTAACAGAGTAATCACAAGCCTGTTCATCTTCAGTTGTTTTGAACTTTAGCTCTTTAAGTGCCTAGCATTTTTGTATTTGTTCTGCCATTCTGTCTGTGAATTTTCTACCTTTCAAACCTAGAAAAAGCGAACCAACCAGCCAGAAAACATTGACAGTACCTAAACATAAAGCGAAAGGAACAAAACGTGAGTTGCTTGGAAGAAGAAAGTAGTCAGGTTTTTAAGAGAGTACATTTGATTGTCTCTGTCATCAGCCTCCAACAGAGATGAGCTGGTGACGCCTTTGACCGATTGCTGTCATCCTAGCCACTGAAGTACTGGGACTTTTATCATCCATATGGAATTATTTTCTCTGTGTACACTGAAGGTGAAAAGATTCAGAAGGGGGCAGGAATGCAAATACAAAGAAAAGGCAGACATTCAGGTCACATGCCCCATAAAGCCACAGAGAGCTAGTTTTCCTCATTGAGAGCAACAGCAGCCTAAAGGTTAGTTTTCCTAGATGAGGAGAATTTGTAGTTCAGAGACAGTGAGGAAAATTGTCACCTGCTAAGACAGCTGTCATGGTAAAGTAAGTAATCTTTTCCCATATATTTCCTGTAAATCAGAAGCAAGAACATCAAAATACATTTTTGTCAATCGAGCTACATCAAATATTTATACAACCCAGTGAAAATAGCTTTTTGCGCACAGTAGGAAACCTTAATAAAAGATGCAGTGGTAATGGAACATTTTCAGAGGAAGGACATTGATTGTAACCTCTACTTTTGGAGCCTTTTCTTCAAGAAAGAGTGAAGTTCAAGAGTAGAGATTGGGAAATTACACTACAAACAGCAAAGTCAAAATATTTTGTTTTATTGGCATTTATTACTGCCCTATTGCAAGTGGATAAATATTTGGAATTTTTAAGGAACTTTTTAACTTAAGCTATGTTCCAGGAGCCAAATCTTGTTAAACAAGAGATTGCCAAAAGAGAATACAACTGCATTTTCATGATCAGAATCAGGAAATACTTTACATAGGAAACAGTGAAAACTGGAAAGACCTGCTTACCATCTAAAGCTATAGATGACTGATCTTTGTAGGCAGGAAACATCCAGCTGAATAAATGTGTCTTTAAAATGTGTCCTGCAGAAATCTGTGTATGAGTTGACACCCTAAAGTGCCAAATATAATCAGTGGAAATCTAGGCTTGGACTGATATAGTTAGTAGGATTTGTGTTGTGATCCACCTCATTCTACATCAGGATGTGCAAAAGAGATCAGATACATCTAGATAATACTGAGATACTTGGTGCTTCCTTTGCCTTAGTCTTCACAGACACAGGCAAAGGTTGCATCTATCTTTTTAAAAAAAGGCCAAAAGGACAAACCAGGGAACTACAGAGTGGTAAGCCTCACTTCATTTCTGTCTGGATCACTGAGTTGGTCCTCTTGGAACTTGTGGACACATGAAGGAGAGGACAGTGTGTGGGGACATTCAGCATGGATTTAGCAGGAATAAAACATACTTGAAACTGATTGTCCTCTGTGATAAAATAACGATTTGTGGGTGAAGAGAAAGCAGTAGATGTCATTTTGGGTGAATTAATCAAGGGAGTTTGGTAGTAGCTCCCACAGTGTTTTTGTATCCAAGCTAGGACCATGCAGCCTAAAAAGTCTAGTTGCATGGCTAGACTCAGGGTTGTGGTTAATTGGTCACAGTTTACCTGGAGTAAAATGTGGAGTACCACATGGATCTATCCTGGGGCCTGTTGTGTTCAACAATTTTATCAATGATGCACAGGAGGCAACAAGGCTTGCTTTTGTCAAATTTCTGGATGATCCCATATTCAGGAGACAGCTGATGTCAGAACTGGGCTGCTGTCCAGAGCAACCTGGGCAGGCTGGAAAAACATGCCAGCAGGAGCTGTTTGAAATTCCATGAGGACCAATGTCCTGCCTCTGGGAAGGGAGAGACCTTTTCACTAATCCAGGCTGTCCCCAGCCTGACTGAGTAGCAGCTCTGTTGAAAGGTCCAGTGGAGTTTTAGTAGGCAGCAAGCTGAAGATGAACTTGCACTTGAGAGAGTTAGTTCAGCCTGGAGAAAGGACAGCTTTGAGGGACCTAACAGTGCCTGGCAGTGCCTATGAGAAGACAGTCAAAAAGCTGGATCCAGGCCCTTGATTGTGGTGTGTGGTAGGTGGATTGAAAAAAAAGATACATAAATTGAAATAAGAGGTCCTTTTTAGATATTAAAAAACAGTTTCTCATCATGAAAGCAGTCACTCTCTGGAAGAGGCTGCCCAAGAAGTTGTGCCATCTCCATTCTTGGAGATTTTGAAGATGAAGCTGGATAAAGCCATGAGTGGTCTGGTTTGCAGTTGTATTGAACCTGCTTTGAGCATCCTTAGATCCCCATCCAGCAGAATTATTCTATGATTCTATGAAACTGTTGGATCAGGTGCATCTCACCTAGTGGGCCAGCTCTAGAATATGTGACTGTCAACTTAAGTTGCTCTTAGATCTGTGTAATAATGGTACTGAAACAGACTCAGCGCATCTGGCCATTTCCTTGCCCTTCTACACCTCTGTGTAAGGGTTTCCCTGAAATTCCTGCTGATCTTGACAGCATGGCATGGGTTCTAAGTGTCTTTTTTTCAAAACATGACCCTGCTAGCTTTCTGTCTGCTGCATTCTCCTTTCCCCCATTATTCTCAGCACCCTAAATGCTTCACATGCAAAGGAGTTAATGATCAAATTATTCTTCCCTTTGCCTCCCTTTTTCTCTGGAAGTGTAGTACATGACCTGTAAAAGGTAAAATGTGTGACCAAGGTGTGATATGTGAGAATCGGCAGGTGTGCATTCGTAGCATGAATGTTTAAAACACTGCGGCATGGCAGGTGGAGGGAGGAGGTTGGTTGAGAGGGAAATCTCAGTGATTGTCACCAGCCAGTTTCTGTAGAGTTTTTCACCAGCATCACTGTTGAACAGACACTGTTCATTACATCTGCAGCTGTCTTTCCGTGATCATTTTCCCCTTCCAGTTTTCTCATTTTCCATGGGTTTCTTTACTAGCAAAAAAAACCCCATTAAAAATCAATGGATTGTGTGATTGATGGATGAAGCCTTCAACAGTAATCATTGTACTTCCAACAAGGAAGCAAAATCTTAGAATCATTTAGGTTGGAAAAGACCTTAGGATCATGAGTCCAACCATAAACTCAACACTGCCAAGTGAAGTTTCTGCTGCCTGTAGGGTCTCCTGAGCTCAGCTATTGGTTTCTAAAACATTGCATATGTGCCATCACATTCACATATGTGGAAGCTGTAAATTGCATGAGTGGAATGTGCAGCAGAATGAAGCATAAAGTATGATTTACGAGAGAGTGAAACACACGCCTGCTGATTGTGTTTTGATTGCTTATTAATTAGCTGGCAAACACGTGGTGAGGGGAGAGCTCAAGCTGCAGTTGTGCCAACAGTGTGACACTGAATTTCATTAAGGGAATTCACAATACAGGAGCAGTGCACTGCTGCTGTATAAAGCTGCCCTGGCGAGATCTGCATGTTTGTGTCTAGCAGGGATCTGCTTTCAGTCTTAGGTGCTGTCCTGTCATTCCTGCTTTGGAAAATTCAAGGGCTATTTGTACATTAGAGTCCTGAAATAGATTTGGATATGGGTTTGGGTGTTGGAATGTGATATATCACAGAAATTGAGTTGGATCCCCTTTTGTAGTGTCAGGTCTAACAAAGTGCTGTTTTTGAATGAAATCCAGTAATTAAATCTTGTACCCTTTGGTATGTGGCAAGTTTGCTCTCCCTGTGTTTTCAAACCTGTAACGCAGTTACTTAGTAATCTGGCCTGTTATTTCACAACAAAAATGTCTGTTCTTTTCACTTGGATGAGAAATCTGTCTGGATGACAGGAGTTGCTGCTTTGTAGTCCAGCTCATCCACCTTGGAGCAATGTGTAATTCTGGCTTGCTGTAGAGGTGAGGAATCTCCATGTCTCTTTATTTTAAATAGAATTGCAAGAAACCTGCCTGTGAAAGCAGTGTGAAAGTAGACAGAGAATTTTTCTTTCAGTCTCCCAACAGAATCTCAAGGATTCTTAATCCCTACTAAGTGGTTTACAGCTTTTTTCCTTCACAAGTGAACAAAAAAAAAAAAAAAAAAGCTCTGTTAGTTTAGAGACAAGTATTTGCATCTCCTGACTTGCAACTTAATGTCTCGACTGCAGCAGCGGCAAAAGAGAATAAGGGACTGTACAAATACAAACAGAGGGTTGTGCACTGTGAGTCTTGCTGCACTGTGTGTGTGTAGACATAAGCCTCCAGATGTAGGAGTCTGGTCTGTTGCGGGCTTTGCCTGCAACAAATTTGTTATTTCCAGATAATAAATTGAATTTAGATAATATAATGACATTGGAAGATGTTGACTGAGATTGTGTCTGCAAGAGGTAAGAAGCCTCTTAATCCTCCTTGCTGCTTCCTTTGTGAAAATTGTTTGTGAGTTTGATATATGTTTTCTCTTGGAGGCAGCGATTCCTTCCTGCTGGCATTTCTTGACCTTGTAACATCCACCAGGAAAGCAGGATGACCCTGATGAAACACCTAAGCAGGCTTATCCAGAACACTCCCCTGTCAGTTCAAGAATCTGTCAGTTTGGCATGTGTGACTGCATTTCAAAAACATGTATCATACCAGTTCAAGGAATATAGTGTTGCTAGAAATGTAAGGAAGCTATCATGCAAAATACAACATTTGGGGAGGGGATAAGCAAGGTCTTTATAATCAGTCATAAAGGGTAAATATACTGTTCATATTAGAAAGGCTGAAAAAGACGCTTTTTGACAATGTGAGAAGAGTTTTCTCTGTTTATGAAGAGCACAGTCCTGCTTATTTACTGTTTTCCTAAACATAATTCTATTGTTCCATCAATCAGCTTATTTTAACAAAGAAAGAAAAGTATTTTTTCCCCCAGTTATTCTGTTTCTGTTCTGTCATGGAGCTGACAAACCTAAGTTCTGGTATATGGGAGTGATTGCTGGTTATGGAGTGTGTGGCTGAGTTAAAGGATAAAGTGCTGCTCAAATAACTTTAAAAGTATGTGTTGTTTGAAAAAAGGCTGAATGTGTAGGGAATGCAAATGAGAACAGAGAGGCACTAAACCAGATGGTCAAAATGCCTTCGTAAATTGATTAAATAGTTATGAATGTATCTTTTCTTTCAGACTGTTCAGATATGCCAGATCATTCTTAGTCTGTGTAGATCACTGTATCTGCAGTGACTGATCCATATGCAGGGTTCTGACTTGTGGGAATGAATGGATATAGTCACAAGTATCAATATCATAAATATAAATCAGCATACCTTCAAAACCCCTTGTAAATAACACATCGACATAATACATGGTCTTTAGTGTATTTATAGCTTCGAGTAAGTGAGTAGTACTGCTAAACTGAGGATTGAATCACTTTTGCCTGCTCAGAATGGGGGAGCTGTAGTTTCTGATGGTAAAGGCTGGAATAATGAACTGGACAGCAAGGATTGGTCTTAAAACTGCTAGAGATACAAGTCTCAGTCATTTAATAGAGCTAGACTATCAGAGAATGTCTATGAATGTTTAAGTAATCTCCTTGGAAGAATATGTTATTAATAAATTTAGATCCCTCAGTACACTACAAAGCTTACAGACAGCCCTGTATTTTCACAGATTCTTTACATGGGACAATGGATGGAGTATTTATCTTTGAAGATGTTGCTGTGGAAGACAGTAAAACCACGCGGGGCTATGATGCAATTGTGGTAGAGCAGTGGACTGTCTTGAAGGTATGTGTGCAGTCTTTCTTCTTTGACCTTCTTTTGTAAATCAAAACACTGCAAGACTGTGAGACAGACTCTCACGTACTGATCAGTGCTCCAACAGTACCATCCAGGCAACCGAAGTGAATGTTAGCAGTAATGCCAGATCACCACACTCTGGGTTTGTACAATTCTGATTTTGACCTCAGCTTGTTTTGGAGGGTAGGAAATGTGAGTGGCAGTGAACAATGAAAGTCAGGGCTGTCTGTCTCAAAATTACAGATGTCTGCTAGATTAACTGCACAGAGGATCTCCATTGGTTGTCAGGGCAACATGATCACACAAGTCATTGTAGCATCGCAGTTCTAAAAACGGCATCCCTTTAGGTAGGCAGGTTTAGCTGCAGCAGGAAAGCAGGGAGAGAGCTACCTTGGCTCTGTCTGTCTTCCTTCATATGCTAAAAAAACGTAGACAAACCACTGTCACAACTTGGCCTTCTGCAGCTCCAGGTGCCCGTGCAGATCAGTAGAAGCACTACTTAGGCCAGATTGGTCAGCACCCATCTTCCACAGCAAATTTGATACACACAGTACTTCTGTGTTTGAAAAGCTGGGCTTAAATTCTTTGAGACCTGAAGCAAAAAGAACGTGATGGGGCGGAAGTAGTTGCATAACTCTTAGGATACTTTTTTTGTTCTGTCTGATGTCTGCTAGAAATAGGGGCTGTGTATCTATAAAGGCGGTACCTGATCATTTCACTTGAAATGTATTGGAAAGGGTGTAAAATCCTTAGACACATAATCCCTCATTTTGGCACACACATGCCAGAAGAACAGATTAAGGGAAAATGGGACAGATGCTAGACTAAACGTGTAAAATTCCAGGAGACTAAGATTAAGAGTTTTGTTATTAGATGATTTTGTAGTGCAGCAATAAATGGCCAAATAATAGCGGCTACAAACAGCTTGCAGAACAGTTTAGTGGGTTAATAGCAGCTTTTCTTGTTGCTGGTATGTGTCTGAAAAATTATTCCTTTGTTGCATTAAATGTTAGTCAAGTTATGACAGACTTAACTGTAAATTCTTGTTCATTTTTAGGGTCAAATTGCAGTGTTGCCACTCAGGAACAAGGTTTTGGGGTAATGACAGGTGGTTTCATGAGTGCATTAGGTCAGGGCTGATCAAGAAGGCAAATGTTAAGAAGCATTAATGTTAACCATATGTTTAAAACTGTTAGGAAATGAATAGAGGGTGAAACAGCAAGTATATACTACTTCATACTACTGTGTAAGCTGTGTTTGACAGCACCTTATTTCAGAAGGCTGTGTTTGCACAGTAATTGTTCAGAGAAGAGAGTGGGCATGGTCAGTGATACAGACAGCTTCCATGTTAGGAAAACTTTACACGTGTGTCCTTTCAGCCTGGAAAAGAGAAGAATGGGATAGGTAGAGAGCTCCTAAAACATGGGAAAGAGGTAAACAGGGATTGTTTGCTATCTCTTCCAGTGTAAGAAATAAGTGCCAAATGGCACTAGTCAGGACCAGGTGCAAAACAAACAATAGAGAGATATTTCAGATAATTATTTATGCAGCAGATGTGTGGAACGCCTTTCTGGACAAGGTTGTGGGTTCAGAAAGTTTAGAGGATTTTGTATTCATACAAGCATTTTAATTCAGATCAGGAGTGCCTTTTTGAAGCGAACCTACCGATCCATCCTTAATATGCCTCACTTCACCTCACAGAATGGTCCCACAGTGCACAAACTGGATTTCTTGCAGTAGAAACTAAACCAGAAATGCTAAGTACGCAAAATATTTGGGGCATGCTTAACCTAATATGTATTACTTTTCCTTAACCATCACTTACAGCCATGTTGGAAATAGCTTTCTGAGTTATAAACAAATTCTTGGCCAGAGCCAGTTTGGCTCTCAAACAACCAATCCAAGGTTCTCCGTCTCAGTAGGATATTGTAACAAAGTTAGGCATAATCTGTGTGGGCACAACACAACTTCTGTCAAGCTGTATGACAAGGATAATGGGGATCTTGTGTTGGCAGAGCGCTGACCAAAACACCAGGACACAGCAGAGAATATTTTTTAGCAGGGTTCTTTGAAGTGTTAGAGGCCTCGTAGGTGGAGTATAATTCGCTTTCAATTCTAGAAATTCCATGCTGGAGAACACAGCTGGTCAGCAGATTAAGGAATGAACCTCTCAATGCCATCTGGTGTGTCAGGCGATGCTGTACTGCGACACACCATGTCTTTGTGAGGGCTAATGCGGAGAATCTCCTGTCCCAGACATAAGATTTGGGATGTGCAATTTCAGAAACTCACTAATACTATATACAGAGCTTGTCAGTGTGATCAGATTATTCTCTGCTGTAATTAAAAATTTGGATTCTGGGTGTTTCCTGGCAGTTTTGCCCTTTTGAGATCAAGTGTGACTGTTCTGTGAGCATTACAAAAATGTTCCCCACCAAGCTGAAAGTAGAAGAATATGGGAAAAAACCAACTTTCTGAAGGAAGAATGTTGAGGCATTAGGGAAGTCTTGCAAGTGTCTTACCTATTTAGAGAAAGAGCAGAGCTGGCCACCTTTATTTTCTCCTCCTGCAGTTTGATTAACTGCCAGGATATATCTTGCCTCGTGGTTTCTGGGACGTAATAGATGTAGGTAAAGTAATGGAATCAGTGGAAGGACTGGAAGCTGGGGAATCTGTAGGCACTTGCACAGTGTCATACCCAGAAGGCCAAATGTTAAACCCTGTTGGAATTCACCTTTATTTACTATCAACATGGAATAATGCAGTGGCAGAGGAAGGGACTGTAATATGGAGAAGGAGGCAGAGTTCAGTGGTGACAGAAGATGTCCAGGAGCCAGTAAAGGCTTCTTTCTGAGTGTTACAAAGTACAGTTGTTACAGAGATAGTTATGGAACAGTGGAATGACTCATTATGTAGAAGACTGGGGCTTTTTTGGTGTACATTCAGCTCTGATCTACATTAACATTTTCTATTTGCTACTTCCATTTCTACCAAGGCAGTGGAAGAAGCCCTGATGGGCAGCATGAGATAAATGTATATAGTGGATCCTTATTTTAAATTTTCTATCAGATTTGGTTATCTGGATGAGCTTTGGAGTTACTCAGATGTGATCTGAACTGAATGTAAATTTATTGTGCTGTATCCTAATTAAGAAGAAGAAACAAACAAAAGAATCCCAGCCGCAACAAAAGAAAGCTTTTTTAGAAAGGGAGACATGTAGCATCTATCGATGCCCTTTAGAAAGAAAACCTTTCTAAATGAAAAGGTAAAGGGTTGCTGTTTAACCATTAACACAAAAGAGAGGGGTTGGCACACCTCTTAGCAGAGAAAGTGCTGCCTTTTTAATTGCCAAGGCTAATAGAGAAAATAAGCTGAACAGTGTGATGCACTCAGTATGTGTGTAAAATGTCAGTTTGTAGAGGATGTAAAGCTCGCAGCTGTCACAGTATGTGGTCCCGCCAAGCAGCAGACAGGATGTAATAGCTCTGAGTAATTTAACTCTTTCTTCTCATAGAGCTGTGGTATCCCCTACAAATGACCATAGGACTTATTGTGACAAAATACTGCACTCATCCTTGTCACTTTAACTCTAAAAATGTCAGGACATATTATTTCCACTGCAGTCTCTGAGATCTGGCCCTAAAACTTGTTTGATGGTTTTAATTCTGCTTGTGTAGGCAAATGTGGGTAGACAGTTCTGATTAATCAGAGCCTGCATGATTTCCCTCTCCCCAACTCTAAATCTGTCACCTTCCCTTCACCATTACTCAAGACAAAATAGCTAATACTGTCTTTAAAACAGAGTGCTCTAACATTTATTTTAGATTGCTGCATTGTTCTGCCTCTGAAGCTGTGTTTATTTTGAAAATATTGTCCTTAATTTACACTTATTTTCTCATTGAAAATCTTGAGCTGCTGATTCATCACGTCATATTTGCTGCTATACTATACCATTGGTGTACTGACATGAATTAAAATCTCAAGTATATTGTGGTGTTGCCGTTTCCCTGGCGGAATGCGGTTAGTCTCCACCATAGGCATGGTAAACCTTTTAAAGTGCATCGTAACAAAATATTTAAAAATTTATCCGTGCTGAGCCTAGGTTGCAAGTTGCCTTAATGTAAACCTTGGAACACATTCTCTGGAAATGAGGATTTGATTTGTCTGTAAATCTGATTTAGGTCATATGTCAGTTAAGCCATGTTCTGCTGTCTCCGGCCACGGGAGAAAGGCATGACCAGGTCAGCCAAGGAGCTGATGGCATGAAAAGCCCAGGGGAGTCGTGTGTGTGACCCTCTTTACCACTCAAAGGACAGATGTGCTGCCTGGGCATAATATTTCAGTAGTGTGTGTTGCTGAATTCTTGTTGCTTTTTAAGAAGAGCTGAACAAAAACCTTCAAGAGCCTCATATCTTCCAAAGGTTTTGTAATTCTTGTTTCATTCCTTTATATAAGGTATGAAAGCCACATATATACATATGTATTTGTCTGCTGAACTCAGTAGACATAGGTTTAAAATCTGTTAAAAAGCCACATGATTAAAATCCATAGGGTAATCTTTTAATTGGTTTTGATGATTAATGTAGTAACAAAATCTAGCAATATGAACTTGGAACCTCCCTGATAATTTCTTGTGGCTTTGGTAGCATTGAACATATAACAAGGTGAATGCTTCTTCCATGTGAGTAAAGGGCACTTGAAGTAGAGACTGAAAAGCAAACATGAATTAAAAAATCCTTCCTAGCTGTCACAACTTGCTAAGATTTAGTTCTCTGCTCACCCATAAAATCTTCAAGGGAAAAGTGAACATCCCAGATCTAAACTTCCCACTTAAGAACAAGTTGAGAAAAAGTAATTCAGTCTTCTTTTATACTTCCTGTATAAAACCACACAGGGCACAGATGTCTTTTGCCTAGCAGCTTAGTCCACCTGGTGAGTAGTGCCCTGGATAGTGCATCTGTGTGAGGATGTTGAGTGGGAGTGGGTGCTGGGACCCCAGAGGCCACACACAGGGTGAGGGGCAGCACGGCACTCGCCTTCCTGCTGTGTGAGCCACTGGCAATGGAGGGTCCAGGCTTCAGCTGCAGTGCTTGCATGGAAATGGATCATTACTTGCATAACTGGGGAGTGGTGCACAAAGCCTTTTGGGAAAAGCCACATGTTGTTTGGGAATAAATTATAACCAAAGGGAATTGTGTCAGGGAAGCTGCCTGGGGATCATTAAGCTGTGTGTGTATGTAAGCTGGGGTATGTAAGTTCTCAGGTAGTGGTTTTTTATGTTGTTTTTTTTTTTTTTTTTCCCAGAGGAAAATTGATGGACAAACAGTAAAATCACTGCTCACCTTAAGGTGACACTTTAAGTGTTGCAGGAATTGTGAAAGTAAAAATGCCAGAATTATTGAAGAAACTGTACTGATGGATTGCTAGATCACATTTATTTCTTGTGTTTCATGGACAGTTACACGGAGTTGTTTCATCATTTGTACATTGTCTGTGCAGTGGTGAGTTCAACATATTTCACAGGATGTTTCCTGTGTGGAGAACTCTCTGTGTAAGCACATTCATGTTGTCCAGTTTTTGCTGCTGACCCTGTGCTTCTATAAATGCAGAATTGTGTTGCTGTGCAAATGTACTCCTGTGTTACAGGTACAGGCAGTATCAGGAGCACTCTGATGTTTCTATTAGTTTATATGTATGCTAGAAAATAGGATTTGCATCCACAGAAGTCACTGAGAGAAGTAGGCATTGTGAGCACAGAAGGGTTTTTTGGTTTTTGTTTTAATTTTACTCTAGATGTGGAGCCAGCTGTGAATGCTACTCAGCAGCCTGTGTGTGTACTGAAATTGTGACTGGATACATCTGAATTGCAGAAAAACTCTCTTAACAAGATGCTGCCTCTATAGTGTTACAGCCTTATTATAGTCTCCAAAGTATTTCACATTGCAGGAATTCACATATATATTAGTAATTGTAAATAACTCCTATTTACATATGCCCAGAATATTGAGGGAAAAGCCTGCCTGTGGATTAAATTTTTTTTTTTTTCTATTACCATTCCACTCAGGTCCCCATTTGGTAACTACTCATTGTTGGTCATTGACCCACCTGCTTCCCAAAGCTACTGGTGGTGGTTTCCAAGAATGCAGGAGCCATCCCCACCCCTCTGCTCCACAGCTAATAGATGTGTAGCAAGTGTCTTTGAGCAAGGTGCTGTGGTGTGTTACACATGGAAATTCAGGAGCAGCTCAGTACTAGAAGAACAAAGTCCAACTTTTTTATTGTGGAGGCATTTGTGAAACTTCTCTTTTGCTTCCAATAAATGTTTTTAATGTTTCAATGCTGTTACACTGTCATCAGAAATTACCTCTTGGAAGAAGTCTGAGAAGGAAAAAGGAAATAATTTACAAATTTAGAGCTTGAATTTAATCCCCCTGTCAGCAGTGTTACTGCAAACATAAAATGTTTGCAGCACGCTTTTACTGGGTCATTCTTGCACAGTCCAGACACTCAATTTCTCTCATTCCATTTTCTTTCTTTTCCACTGTGGTGCAAGTCCTGCCTCTGCCACTTCCATTTCCTCCCTTCAGTGCCCAGGGACAGAAAACCTTTGGCTTTGGCAGAGCTGGGGACTAGTAGCCAGCCTTGGCTGGGAGTGTGCGGTGCCATCCGCGTGGGCTCTCCCCTTTTTATGAGGAGCTGGATTTGAATGCAGTGCCCATTTTCTGCAACAAACAGTAGGTTACACTTTCAAAGCAACTTGTTTTTTTTACTTGCCATCCTCTTTGCCATCTGTCAGTAGATTTTGGTACACAGTCTGTTAGGATTTGCTGATAAAGGTTTTATTAAGATTTATTTAATGGGATTTCCAATCTACCACTCTTTAATCCATGTTGGAAAAATATTAAATAGTGACAATCCATAGCTGCCTTGTAACTAAATCACATTCACTTAACCCAGGAAAGAATGATTTCTGAAGAACTTCTGTCTCACAAGAGCTTAGTAGTTGTCTTGTTTATTATCTTGCTGTGGTTAAAATTGCCGCAGTAGTGGGGGGAAAAGAAAAGAAAAACTGTTAATGCAGTTGTTTGTGTGGCTTGCCCTAGATATTATTCTTATCTTTTTTTCTATCTTTTTTTTTTTTTCCCTAATGAGCAGAAGCAACTGTGAAAGGAAAAAATGCTAGAAACAAACAATACAACTACAAATAGAAAGAATCCTTTTCATGTGATGCAAGTCAAGGGAAAATCCTAGCTCAATATGCTCTGGCTTCTTGACACTCAAGGTGTGATCAGAGATTACTTACCATCCACAGGAGAGTGGGAAGCAAGTTAATTAAAATTTTCCACCCTTTCAGTGAATGAAATGTCTCCCAGTTTGAGACACATTATTTAACCACTTCTTTTTCAGGCATGGTTTTTTCCTACTTCTACTTGTATTAAAATCCAGTATTTGCTAGTTAGAAAGAGCATTGCACTTTTATTTGAGGGAATGGTGTGTTTGAAATTTCATTTCTATTGTTTCTGATAATAGTAGATAAAATAATTGCTGTATTAAATATAAAACGAGTACAAGATTACTTTTTTCCTCTGCACCCATCCCCCAGTGTATTGTTTGTTTAGAAGCATTTTTGCTTTAGAAAGCATTTAATATGACACCAATTAAAGGTCTGTATAACTGTGACTCCTGCTGGTACACAAATTCCAGTCGTGGGATGGAATTACAGCTGATGATTCAGGAGGGGGAGGGAGAAATAATTTCATGTGGTCTTAAAAACCTTCAATTATCTGTATCTGCAAGTCAGGAGTTTGAAGCCCATGTGGATTAACCTGTTTGTTTTGGAGTGAACTCCTTCCTCTTGTCTGTCATCCTCAAACTCAGCCAGTTATTGGGAATAATCTATTCCCCAAGGGCCAGGAGATGAGGTGCAGTGTCTGACTCCAATGAAGCATCGTGGAGTTGGAGGGAGCTCGTTAAAGGGCCTGGGGAGCTCAGAGAAGGGAACTCCTCTGCATCATGCACACACACCTCCTGCCTCCAGACAGCCCAACAGGCACACTAGGGTATTGGCTACCAGCACATGGGAAAAATAGGATGTCACCTTTTTGTAACAACTGTGTAGAACTCTTTAAATAGGTTGGTTGTTTTTGATTTTTTTGCATTGTCAGATTTTTTTAAAACCCCTTTTTTTTATGCCTAATTGACTTTAATAATTTATTTTCTGGTAACTTTACCCTTTTGAATGTGCTTACCTGCTTGTTTCCTTCTGCACCACTGGGTTGTGAAATACACTGTCATCTGCTGCAAATGATGCTTAATCCTGACAAGTCAGACAGGTCCAAAGCCAGCCCTGTCTCGCTGCTCAGAGCCTGCAGGGACAGGGGGCTGTGGCAGGAGTGATGGCATGTCCCTGAAACAATTTGGCTTCTACAGCAGCCAAATGAGCTCTGCGTGGTATTGATGTCCTTCCTCATTGCCGTAATCTCCCTCTGATTTCTGACATTTGTTGCACATCCTGATGCAAGAAGAAGGTTCTCCCTGCTAATCACCCACCTTAGGCAATGAATTCAAAACAGAAATACTCTTTACAACGCAAGATGTTCCTCAGGGCACAGACAAGCTCTGCTGTGCCAGTCCTTCCTGATCTGCTTCCCTCCCCTAAATGAGTGAGCTCCTTCTGGTTTTTCCTCTGCAAACACTGTTTGATGGAAGGAATCTTTTAGACAGGTCCTTTTATGTGGCACCTTGTGAACATCTTGTGATGGTGGATGCTCTGACCTTATTCTTGATCATCATGTTTCGTGTTTTCATCTTTATATTTTGAAGGCTTTGTTGACCAATCTCATAAATCTCAGTGTGTTATTAATATGTCTTTTTGAGAAATTACAGCTTAAAGGCATCTAAGATATGTCATGATTTTTTTATTACACTTGGAAACTCTATTTTAGAAACTGGAAAGAGTGCACAAGTCCTACAGAGGGAAATGGGGGTCAAAGGAGACTCTGAATCTACCATGAGCACATCTGCAGAATAAGTCCTTGTTGCCTCAGTGGACACAAGTTAAGGGCCATGTGGTATTACCCCACTCCCGCAGGGTGTCTCATTCCTCTCACAGTTAAAAATTCCAGTTTGTACAGGGTGATGTTTTAAAGTAGCACCAGCTTTCTAAGCCCCCACAAGCCTCTGTACAGAAGTAACATTAGTTACATTCTCTTGCAGGCACTTTCTGGGATAGAGATTTAAAACATTCTCCTTTTAAGCAGGACTGATACAGCTTCTTCAGCTATTTGCACTTGTAGTCATGATCAGGTTTTTAATAGGTATAGTCAGGCAGCCATTCAGCTATAAAGATATAAGTGACCTAAATTACATTTGTTAGAAAAAAGGAACAGCTGAGATTGGACTTCACTAAAATACCTTGAAATAACTACAGCAGGATTTGGATTAGTTCTGATCAAATGACTGTTTCATTACTGTGGAATAAATGGATTTTTTGGAGCTGGAAAACTATTGTGCCTTCCCCAGTGTTGTGAATTGGCGGTTAAAACTCCTTACGTGCACATGAAACCAGTGTAAGTGCCTGAGCTTTTTGGCAAATGTAACTGTTATTCCAATCAAATTTCTTGTATTTGTAGAGACTAGTAGTTACCATTTGTCTGCTTTGTGTTTATTAAAATTAAAAACTAGTAAATACGCTGTAGCATCTATTCAATAAATTACTGGCAGTCTTGGCAATTAGACACCTCACTGGAATAATCTTTGTGAAACCACCAGTGGTTCTTTGTGGATTGCAGGGTCTGCCATTTAGTTGAAAGGGAATGAGCAAGGCTCTGCTGGGTACATGTGCAGCAGGAGCCAGACTCCTGCACTGAAAGGCAAAGCTTTTTGTCTCGCCCACAGATTTCCTGATTCAAAATAAGAAGGCAGCGATGCGTATTTGTGGGTGATAAAAGGAACAGACTCGTATTTTTTGATGCTGTTGTTGGCTATTTTCCTTTTGATCCATCATGGTAGAGTAACATGACTGATTTCAGTGCAGATACTCAGGATTTGCTGAAACTTACACAAGTGCAGAATCCAAGCAAGGCAATGCTGTCATTTTTTAAGATACTTGAACATAATTTTTCTTGGGAGGAGATAATTGATAACATACAATGAATTTATTCTGTTCAGATCTGGAACGATCTAAAGCTAGATGGATGAGTCAGGCAGTGGAAGAACAAGATCACAGATGTTTACCATTTTAAACAAACTCCTTTAACAGTTTGGGATGTATGGGCGGTCGATCATTTGTCTCATGTTTTTGAACGTTTTCCTTCCTGCCTAGCTGAACATAAAACATGACCCACTTCAATGCAAAACCCCTTTCTCCCTCTGAGAAAACCCACACATGTATTTTTTCTTGGGTTGTTTTTTCTTTTTGGTGTCAAGCTGAATGTCACACTCCAAGTGATGATGCCAACTGTTGCTTTTCCTTCCCCAGGGAGTTGAAGTGCAGACAGATTATGTTCCGCTGCTGAATTCCCTTGCCATGTACGGCTGGCAGCTGACGTGTGTGCTTCCTACTCCCATTGTGAAGACAAACAGGTAGGGAGGGGTGGGTGCTGCCTTTGGGCCAGGGAAGTTGCTGTACAAGCACTGCAGTCTGCACAGACAATTCCCTGTGCAGTCAGTGTGGATTTCCTTGCAAAGCCTGCTGCAGCTGTTCTCGGGGTTTTCCGAACATCACAAGCCACATGTGGCAGGAAGCACATGTCTGGTGGGCAGAAGGATTGCAAGGTGGCAATGTGGTTTCTGCATGAATTTTCTGGGTGTTGTTTCTGCCTCTGTAAACTCCATGACTGTAAAATTCCTGCTCTGGATCTTCCAGTAACATCCTTTAGAGCAGAGACAAAATGCATGATAATGTTTGGAGTGAGATGTTGTCTAGCAGAAGAAAACTACATTTATTCTTAATAGATGTCTGTGTAATGCTGCTGATGCAGTCTAGCTGAGCAGAACTCTATGAGATTAGTGTGTCACTGCTCTAGTAGCCTTGTGTGCATATACATAATAATTCTGTGGTCTACTTTGATATTATTTATATTCTGAGTTTCTAAATGCAAATGTAAATCATCTAAAATAATCTTCATAACTGGTGAAAAACAATCATACCTCTTGTTAATCATGAAGATGGTGCTTTCTGAATTTTCACTGGTCAGGAATATATTTATATGTACATATACACAAATATAATCAATCATGACTTTTTATCTTAAAAGAGTAAAAATATACCCAGCTCTTTATGAGATTTGGATGAAGACTACTCCTACACATAAAAACCTAAAAAAGTAAAAGGCCATCTGTGTTGAGGGAGAAACTGTATTTAAGTTTTACGTAAATGTTTAAATATAAAAATGAATAGAAAGTCACAGTTATTATTTGTAATCCCTGACTCTAAAGATATATATAATTTTCTTCCAACTTTCTGTATCTCACTAATACTTTGAGCAAGAGAGGTCAGTGCAGAAGGGTACCCACCTGGTGGTTGTTCCTCCTGCAATGCTGCAGACCTACAGGAGAGCACAAAGCCCCATTCCAGATCAGTGCCCCAGCAGGGAAGTGAGGAACACTGGTGTTGCTGAGACACAGGCAGTGGGGCTCTTGGGTTTCTTCCTTTTTTGTTCCAAAGAATTTACTCTGTGTTTACACACTAATGCTAAAACATTCAGCAAAACTGTGTCATAGGCTGACAGGCTCTATCAGTCTGAACATTCCCCTCTCCCTGCCCCGCAAAATACCAGACTGCTCAGAGACACCAGGGACAGGCAATGTGAGGATCATTCTTCATTTTGTTCTTCTCTGACCTGCAGAAATAAATGACTAAGATGGATTTTTGCTTTGAATGATGCTGGATGTGAATTTAATTCATTCTCAGGAGTGTGCATTTATTTCTTTTCAGGGAGGGGAATTTATCTACAAAGCAAATTGTATTTCTTCAGAGACCTTCTTTGCCCCAGAAAGCAAAGAAAAAAGAATCTAAGGTAAATGACCTTGAATTTCTGGTTTTTTTGGGTTTTGCTGGTGGTAGTTTTAATATTGAAATTGATTTCCCATAGAAGTAAAATGGCCTATTCAATGTTTCTGTGATACAGTAGCAAGATACAAGGAATGGACCTGTTCAAATAAAAGAAACAAAAAGTGCTCAAATGATGTCAAAGCTCCTAGATTTCATTCTCTATTGAACTCACAGTAGCATTAAAAATGCAGATTTTTCTTCATGTAAACCAGCCATAAACCTCCATTTAGACCTAAAATTCTCTCATGTTCAGTGCCTGTAAGGTGGAACCAGCATATTTTCTCTCACCCATTTCCTGTATTTTCTGTTTAAACTGTTCTCTTATTTTCTCTCTCTCTCTCATGTTCTTTTTCTCTCTCTCTGTTTTGGTAGAACCTGGCACAATGAAGGCCTGATCTTGGCTGTTGTTTCTATTGTGTGAATATTAATTAATTGTGCTGCAATTTACCCAAGAAAAGCCTCTAGAATCCAGCTAAATTATCCAAAGGCATAGCTGACAGCTAATGATGTATGGATGTGGATGTGTGTATATATTCCCATTTCCATTTTTAAAAACATAGCTGGGGGAATTCCTTCCCAGACCTCTCATGCCATACAGCTGTAGACAGAAATCCAGGGACTGGAAAATGAGAAAGTGATGGCCTTCCTTCAGTAGTTGAATTTGCCTTGCCCTTTCAGTGTGCAAGGGATCAGGAAAGCCAGATGAAGTATGGAAAAGATCTCTGGAACCACCTGACAATGACGTTGCTGACTAATGCAGCTTTGTTCTCGTTCTGCCTCTTTGGGCTTTGGTGAGTGCTGCCAGCCCAGTGTCACCTGCAGGAGTGGGTGTGAGGCCATGCAGAGCTGAGCTGCAGCAGGAGATCAGAAATGCTGAGCAGAGCTGAGCACCAGGAGCATTTTACCCAACAGTTCAGATAATTGCAGATAGTTTTCATCTATGAAGCCCTCACTCTTTTGGTGCCTGGTTCTGTGAAAGTTGTCTTTGATACAGTGCAGACCAGGGGAGTGTTTGAACTGACTGAAGCAGGAGAGAATTGCTGGGTGTGTGACTCATTTAGGATTTACTCTCTCTCATTAGCAAAACTGGAGCCCAGAATATTGTGTGAACTCATTACAAAGCCCATTTTCTTTGTTTTCTCTCTTTGTTTTTAAGTGATTAAAGGGATCTTGGGATGAGTGGTTAGAGTGCCTGTATTTGGTCATTCTTTTCCTACCACTGTGTGTGGTTTTAGTGGAAGGGATGGGAACCCATATGTGGTTGTTCATCCTCAAACAGAGAAAGAAGTATGATGCTGATTTCTTGTATTATAATAACACATACATACCATCCAGATGACTTAAAACTTTGTTTGAGTTTTTTTCATTCCGGGTTATAAAAACTTATTTAACAATGTCTGGTTGACAAAACAAAGGACTCACTCCTTGGCAGTGTTAAATATACAGGCATATTTGAGAGCAAGAATCACTGCAGCACATTTTCATACCAAAGGTCAAGGAAGGATGACATACCTTGACTGTAGTTCTGTAGAGGGATGTAAGACTGGTTAAATCTCTGTAAGTGGTTGTTGTGACACATCAAAGATGCCAACCCAAGCATTTGATTAAGAGTTGCTGAATATTCTGCACACACAACATCCCAGGCTCTCAGGACTTTTTTTTTTTTAACTTAAGCTATGGCATGTCTAAAATGTTTATAGATAACCCTCAGAGGAAGGAAATAGGATGATAACATTAAAAAGATACTGCAGTGATGGAATATGTTCTGTCCTATCTTTTCACATCAACAAACTGCTGTTCAAGGTAGTCAGAGGAACAGAAAAGGAAATATGCAAGGAGTGGTACAACTCTCTTCAGTGAAAAGTACTTCTATTAATGTAATATTGAATCAGGGATGAGGTAATTTTGTTCATTCACTTTATACAAAACTGATGCTTATTTCAGCAGAAACTGGTGGAATGTATTTTTGTGAAATAGTGGTGAAAGTACCTGACTGAGTGCATGTACGCACATACACCTCCTACAGCTGGATCTTTATCACATTTAGGGCTCTGATCTTACCTTCTGTCAGAGAGAACTTTGAGTTTAGTGGAGTAGTGGGTGCGCAGCACTTCTGCAAATCAAAGATGAAAAACCTCAGGTGTTTGAATTTTAAACAGCTGAGCTCTAGAACTGAGATGTTATCGTTCCTCTTTCTCTAAACTGCAGTGCTATTGAAGAGAAAGATACCTTCCTTTAAGTAAAACCAAGAAGAGTTTTGCGAAAGCCAGTTTCTTTTTTTTCCCCTTCTCCTTTTACATTAACTTCTAGTTACCAAGAGGAAAGAACATTGTTCCAGCTTTGTAATCTAATACTAAGTTTTGAATGGCTTTTTGATTAAGGAATAAATAGCTAGATCAAAAATTTATGAATACAAAATCTGTTGGCCAACTTTAGTACAGACCCAGTTTCACTGGAGAAAATGGCTTTTTTGAACATAGCTGGGTTTGCTGAACGTCCTGATGAGATTATTTATGCCATTGAAATACTGCTTCTTAACCCATTCCTGAGCTTCCATCAGCAACTGACACTGCTGAAAAAATGGTTATGCACATTCAGAGGTACTTAGCAAACTTGTGTAGGATGGCTTAGCAGTGGCTTGGAACCATGGAGCAAGTTCAGAAGAGGCCTTGAAGTTGGTAAGGGGACTGGAGCACCTCTCCACTGAAGGCAAGCTGAGAAAGTTGGGGCTGTTCAGCTTGGAGAAGAGCAGATTGCATGGAGACCTCACCAGTATCTGAAGGGAGCCTGCAGGGAAGTCGCAAAGGGACTCTTCACCAGGAAGTGTAGGGATAGGACAAGGGTAATGGCTTCAAGCTGAAAGACAGCAGGTTTAGATTAGACGGTAGAAAGAAATTCTTTGCTGTGAGGGTGGTGAGACACTGGAACAAGCTGCCCAGAGAAGTTGTGGATGCTCCACCCCCGGCAGTGTTGAAGGCCAGGTTGGATGGACCTTGGAGCAACATGGTCTTCTAGAGGAGTCTCTGCCTGTGGCAGGGTAGGTAGAACTAGATTATCTTTAAGGTCTTTCCACTCCAAACCTTTTTATATAGTGACATATTTGTCAGCTTTTATATACATTATACCTGTCAAGTTAGTATTTCAGGGCACTACTAGTTCCCTTTTTGATTTCTAATTGTAGTTAAAAACAGTTCTGAAATGGTGGCTGTGGCAAGGGGAGTGCTGCAAGTAGCAGCCTCATGCTTTCTCATCAAAAGACATTAATACAGATGGTTCAGAATGTTTTACTGTTTGGGTATGGTTGTGAGTGTGGTGTTAGTTCTGTTGTGAACCTGGTGAAAAACACTGGAATAATGCCATAGGATTGCTTCTTCTGTCTGTATTTACTCAGCTTTGCATATCCTTCCCTTCCACACAGTGTAGAGAGGAACCCACCAGGCACACACAACAGCTGAAGCAGAAAGCACCAAGCTCTCCTTCCTCTGTGTAACAGAGATATCTGTGTGGGCAGAAATCATCTTAGGTCATCTGATTTGGTCAGGCAACTTCTTTTAGTCTTGGAATCAAAACTAAGTAATCCAAACATGTCTGCTCAGGAAAGTAAATGTCCATGTGAGATTGCCTCTAATGGTCTTTATCATTTGGATCCCTTCTTTGTAGTTTCACTGGAGGTTCTCCAAAGAAGACATGCACAACAGAAAAATGAAGAATTCCACAAAGGCTAAATTAAGTACTAGGGAGAAGCAAAGGGCACAGGAGAAGCAGGAGTTTGAAGTCACAGAGAACACAAGAAACTTAGAAGCACAAATGTCAAGAGCAGCCAAGTCTGATCCAGAACAGCAGCCAGATGATGTCATAGACTTGGGAGACGAGGTGGCTGGGACCAACAGAGGTGCCCACCAGGACGGGGCGTCAGCGGAGACGTGTCCTGCCAATGCCAGCTGTGACACTGGTGACAGTGCTGGGCAGGGCTGCCTCAGCCAGAGCGTGTCCGGCTGCCCTGCGGGGGAGGCTGCAGAGGGCGGGGGCTGCGCACCAGGCCCAGACGGCTGCAGCAGTGATGGGGCAGCGCTGGATGGGGACTGCTCCTGTGAATAAGACCTGCTTTTCAGGAACCCTGTGAGTGGCTGATACTTTGCAAAGACAAACTAACAGATTTTGATAATCCCCACCACTAACTGCATTGCTCAACTGCATTCTTTTGCATTTCTTTGACCTACTTTGCTCCTTAGCACTCTGGTATCTTAATGTTTTAAGTATCTACAGGGCCCAGACTTTTCAACATACAGAAACTGCAAAATTCCTTTCAGTGTACATACTGGGAAATGAGAGCTACTAGAGCTACACTTCAAATTAAAAAGCAGGAAGGGACAAAAACCATACTTTTTTCCATGACCAAACTTAGCAAGCCAGCTTTGAGCCTGGGTCAGGGCAAGTGTTCCATTCAGTCAGATTTTACTATGTAATACTTTCTTGTCCATGTAACTTTTCTGGAGAAGTTATTGTGCCAGATGTTATTTTGTCACTAGGCTTGTAATGTTATAAAAATTATATTTGGACTTCAAGAGGTTGAAACTGAAGTTGGAAAGCTTAGGTAAGCTGTTATCCATATATTTCTCCAGGAGCACACTCACTGACAATACTCTTCTGAATTTTATTAACCCTTACAGATCTTTAAGCAAAAAGCAAATCGTGTACCAGTACAGGCACAGTGGGTAAACAAACCCCATGGTGAATCTGTGAGGCGGATGATTCCAGTACAAAATGCAATTTCCTATTTGGTCTTTGCCAATCAACAGTTCATCAGTAGCTGTGGGGGCTTCAGAAGACAGAAAAACAGGAAACGAAAAGGCAGGTAAAAAGTACTTCTGTCAGTGGTTATCCTCACTAAAATTGGAATTAGATGTTACCTCCTGACCTTTTCCAGGTGGTTCTGCACCACTTCCTCACTGTTATGAAATATCTTGTAGTAAAGAACTGAAAATGTACACAGGGGTCCATGGCCAACAAATGTCACTAAACGGACCCTCCAAAATGAAAATACCTTAACAGACTCTTTTTTCCATACAAGTTGCCATATTCTGGGACTGATACCTAATGGAATTCTGTAAAATTACCAACATTTTTATGTTTGGAGCTACATAAAAATACTTACAAGTGAATGTACATGTAATATAGTTTCTGTGCCAATGTTCTCCAAGTACTTCAGTATTTTTACAAATGTAGGAAGGAATGGTTTCTCTCTTCTTAACCACCTTCATCCTTATTTAGAAGTGGTCAAGTAATCTGGTAACAAGGTGAGAAAACATTGTAAATTCCCCTGCTTTTCTTGTTTTAAAGCAAGAAGTAGAGCTCTGTAAGTGATTTGCTGTTTTTTCCCTTGACTGACTTGTGCTTGATCATTTTCCTTAGTCTTTAAATCAAAATGCTGTACAAAGGAATATGTTTTATATCAGATGTGCACCTAGAGTGGTTCAAAAGCATCATTCATGCCTAAAAATTACTCAGTTGGCAAAACATTGCAGAGAAGGGAAAAATTACATCACTTAATATTCATTTAATTGGGATGAAAGCACTCAAGTTTAAACCATTTGATTTTACACACACAAAGCACAGTGATAGTTTTGTCATTGATTAAAGAGTGTTTTATTTTGAATTCAGTGGTTTAACCACAGGACTGTAAGTAACTTCAGTTTCTGATGCTCTGATGCTGTTTTTCAGTTGTTTCATTTGGTATTTTGAGATTACACTGGGTTCCAATAGCCTCAAAAATAGGTTGCTGCAGTTGTTCTGCTTTAATACAAGGTCTCTGCTTTGTACAATTTTAAGTTCCTGTTTGCAGATTTTATTAGCATAAGATCCTTTTACCTATGGTTTCTATCTCAAGGACCGGCTTTGTATTAATCTTGTTTAAAAATTCACTATATTTAAGGAACGTTTTGCTAGTACAAAGTGTTGCAGTAGAAATACCTCTCCAAATACTTTTTAATAGAAAACGGTTATTGGATTGCAATTTGACCTTGTTTAGCTGAATTCCAACTGCTTACAAAACTAAAGAGAAATAAAGGTCATGAGGAGATTCCTTATTTGTGGTGTTTGCACAAATGCCTATTATTTGTCCCCAAAAGGAGGAATTAAGTTCTCTAGGTGGTGATGAGGAGAAGCTCCTTACTACTGAAATAGCAGTAGTTACTGGTGCTACAGAACTGGCTACTTGGTTTTCCTTGCCCAACAGAGGCCTATGGGGAAGTTGCACCTGTTCAAGCGAAGGCTTAATTTAAAACTTCGTTCCCCTAAAAGCTGGGTTGTGGTTGGGAAGAGTTGAAGAGAACTTGCATGTTTTTTCAGTTTCAAAAGGGCAGCTGGTTTGGGGTTTATAATCTCATAATCAGTTCCAACTTGTGACTTTGAATTACTCTGAGCTGGTTCAGCTGTCTGAAGTTGTGCACGTGCTTGCCCCCGTCCCAAGGACAGCGAGAGAGCCTAAATCATCTCTCAGACAGATGATCCAGATGTGATGAGGGTGGGGGAAGGCTGGTCTGTGGTGCAGGAGCAAGGCTCCACAGCTGTTACCTGCATTTAATCTCAGCTACCTTTGCCATTTTTGACCTGAAAAAGCAGGACCACCAGAGTGGCCAGGAAGTGAAAGACAGCAGTCAGCAACTGGTCATCTGAACAAGCCCAAACAAGCCCCAGCTGTCACACAGAAGTTCAAAGGAGAAAATCCAGCCCAGGCTTTGGAATGGACTGCCTGAGGCAGTGGTGGTGAGGCAAATGGTGGAGGTGGAGTCACCATCCCTGGAGGTGTTTAAGGAAAGACTGGATGAGGCAAATGAGGAATGGCTGAAAAGAGGAGTGGCTGAATTAAATGAAAGATGGAAAAGGGTTTTTAAATTGCAACAAACAGCAGGGAGCAGGGGAAGAGGGGTACAACTATGATGGGTGTCCAAACTCTTGAAGGATCATAATGAAAATAGGTGTGTTAAAAGGGGTTAAGTGCATGGATGATGGGACTGGTACTTCAACTTGCATTATGTCTTTGATTATTGGATCTATGCACTTGAAAACAGTATAAATGAAATAGCCCAAAGTAGCTTTAATATATGTGTGGAAATGAAGCTAAGTACAGAACAATAAACCCATTTCTCCCTAATTTGGCTCTTCTGTCAGCCTTGATTTCTGAGGTGAGTAGAGGAAGGGCTCTGCATTTGGATACCCTACTTTTTCTTTGTAGTTGCTGTGACTCTACATTTGCCTCAGGGAGCCAATTACAGGGCAGAAATGAAGCATGATCAGCCTTTCATGCAGGAATTTCATCCTCACAGAACTGAGGAGTATAAGAAGAGCAGATACTAATTTCTTGCTTATAAACGTTTCTCAGAAGTATGAGCAATGCCAGTGAACAACACGCCTGTGAACTGTAGGTGTAGACCTGTGGTGCTGGATGTGGCAGCTGACTCTAATCAGTACCTTACCTATACACTGAAGGGGGAAAAAAATGCTTTTCAATTTGAAGTGCTTTCTGTTATTCACCTATAAAAGCACCCTACTAACCAAAATGATGTAATGATAACTGAATAGCCAATCTTTTCCCAGCTAATTGGTGCAAATATTGTAGGAATATTTTATACTCATTGTACCAGATGAGCACATGGCAAACTGATACATGTCACAGGATGAAGAGAAAGATTAATAAGGCTGCAACACCAGGTAACTCAAAATCCATCTCCTTAGGTTTAAATATAAATGTGTGGATGGACACATATCTCACTTCTCTTTTTTTATTGCAAAAAATAGTATCTGTCTACTTTTTCTCCTTCAGTTGCTTCTTAGCTGATGGCACAAATGTAAGAAGAATAAACATTTTCTACACCAAACTGATGAGAATATTTCTCCAACTCACTAGCAGCAGAACAGCAGTAGCTGCTCTCTGTTCCTGCCAGTGCAGGCCAATATCATGCTTACTGAATTATTTGTAGACCATGCATTTATATGGGTTAATGTTTCTGGGATGTTATTTTTATCTTCAATTATGGCAGAGTCAGATCAAATAACAGACTTTAAGGTGAAACTGGCATCTCACTAAAAGACGACTAAACTCTTTAGAAGAGACTTCCAAAAGATTCTTAAGTATCAACAGGAAAAGGCTGTGAAGGAAGGGGATGTCAACAACTTTCCTGATTTCTTGGCTTAGAAATGGCATTTATTACAAGGTAAGAAAGGACTTCTTGCTTACAGTACCAGAGATTACCACAGTTTGGTGGGTATGAAATGATTATTCTTGTCCGTGTTTCGGAGCAGTCTACGTGTGTTTCATCCTGCTCTTCTAGTGGGTGAGCCCACACAATTACATAGATGTGTCCTTGCCCCACAGCAGTCAGGCTGAGGGTAACAGGGGATGACAGAAAGAGGTTAGAGGGAAAACAGGATGATGACAGTAGCAAAGGGTTTCCAAATGCCTTTTGTTGAATGGACATTTTGGTGCAGGTCTGAGGAGGGGTTTGTGAGAGAGATGTAATTTGGGCTGCAGAAAGCCTCTGCATTAAGGGAAGAAAAGGCTGTACCAGTTTATAATTCATGAAATTATTTAGAAGTCATAAGAAAAACAACATTTAAAGTCTTCTCAGAATCTTTTTACCATGACACTGTTGAAGTACAGACAAGCCTAGTGCGTGGCTATTTTAGGGCACCAGTATTTCCTGATAGCAATGTATTGCACATTCCTAGGAAAACCCTGCTTCTTTCAAGCATCAAGCTCTGACGTGTCAGCCGTGATCTCTGTGAACACAAAACCCTCTTGGTGTTATTTTTTGTGACAAGCACGCTGTCCTATTTACATTCTAGTGAACAAACAAGAAAGCATTCGTTGAAATAGGAGTACTCAGAAGGAATATTCCTCTCATTTGAGGAGGAGGGAGTGGATGAGAATAACAAAAGGAAGGCTTTATCCATTTAACATTTTTACTAATTCAGTATTAATGTAGTATTTTGGATCTTGTTCCTGATTGAAGTCTTCAGATGTACAACAGGAATGTCTGCCACTTAAGGACTTGAACTGTTGATGCAGATAATTAACAAGCTCATAGACTTTTTTTGGTATCATAATTTCTGTGATGAGTTTTTCAAAAACCTTTCCAAGGACTTTTCTCCAAGCAGTATATCTTGGAGTCCTGTAAAGCTCTGTACTTTATGCAGCAGGACTGTGGAGATCTCCCACCTTGGCTGTTGCTGGTCAGTGCTGCTTTTGAGGACACAACCCATTCAAGCACAGTCTCGGCTGGACAACCTCAGCACCAGCACCAGATACAGGTTCAGGGGAGGAATTCGTAAGACTGCTGTACTCAACACTTTCAACTCAGGGCTAAACAGGATTACGAGAAAATATCTTTGTCAGCACAACTGAGTTACTCATATAAACCACATAAAGGTGGGTTTTTTTGGTGGGTTTTTTTCTTCTGAGAAGAAATGGCAAGAGAAGGAAGTCACAACACTGCAGCTCCTCTTCTATAAAAACAGTAAATGTATTATATAGAACTGGGGAGGGAAGTGTGTACTCATTTGGAGAAGATTCAAAGGTTGTGGCCTGAATTATCCTTATAAACAGACCTAGCATTGCTACACATCTAATTCTCCACAAGTGCTGAATCAGACACTGAAGGTTTTTTAAAAGCTGACTAACAAAGCAAGTGTATTAAGTGCAAATACACTGCTACCCATAAGAAAAGGCAAATTGTCGAAAAACCAGAACAGTTAATGTCTTTAATATAAAATCACTTTTCTTTCCCCTCAAAAGCAGCAGCACTGTATTACAGGTGTATTACAGTTAAATTAAAGGACCACCTTCATCATAGAGGACATCTTCATTAAAATCTTCCAAATGATTCATAGTTCATTTCTGTACATTTTAGCTTATCAAAATGCGCTGGAAAAAAATAATACAATTTTCTCTTCAGCAGGTGTCACTACCACCATTTCTCAAAGAAAACACAGTTTCTTGGAACACCAATGTTAGTGAGTAGTTTGGATATAGACTCTATCATTGGAGGGGGACCACAGATATACCATGAAGTATCACTGGATACGTGTTTCTCTAGCTCCTTTTCAGATATTCTTCCCTCTGACAAAGAAAAAAAGTAGGAAATGAGAACAGAAATATTAATCATGAAGTCACTTCAAAAATGATGTCTGGTTAGAGGTATTTCAAGCACTCATTTCTTAAAAATGCCTGGCCTGTTTCAGGATAATAGGTATTGGGATTTGGGGCTTCAAAAAGCATGTTTTTCTGGGGACTTAGATCAGTGCTGCCACTTGGAATGCAGAAGGTATTGGTCACTGAAGAGGAACATGGCTTAGAGACAAGTAAAATCCTACATTCATATGAAGAAAGTAGGTGTGTCTAATACAAAGCAGCAGAAATGGAAACATGCTGAAGTATCTCTTAAAAGCGGTGAGCTTATCCTTCATCAATCCCACCTAAAGCAAAGTAAACAGCGTTTGCTTAACAGTTTCTGGGATCAAGTCTGCAGTGGGAAGTATCAATGTAAAGTTTAGGATTAACAGAGGAGAACAAAAATTGCAAAGAAAATTTTTTTCTGCAAAGCAGAGTAAGTACAGAGACATTGTTTAACTCACATCTCATTTTGAACCTTTAAATATAAAAATGATGGGTTATTATGCACAACTTCGTGTAAGCAAATTGGGGCTTCAGATAGCCCTGACATTTACCTGTAATATGTGGCTGCAGTTCTTTACAGATCTGTGAGTGCTGCTGGGTGACGTGGAAACAACATGTGATCTTTCCAGGAAACGCCTTCATCAAACCAAGAATATTTTTCTGTAATGTTAAACACACTTGCTTACACCACAGGCCATTAAATCAAAGCAGATGTATGCACACAGTCCTAGAATGCCAGTGATTATTACTGAGAACCAAGACTTTGCATTTCAGCACTGAGAACCTGGTGGGTGTGATTCCACAGGCCTGACCTGCACACACACACAGACAATTCCCACACTTGGAATGCGAATACCCTGCCAGCTACATTAGTGCTTTTCTCCTTTTCTGACATAGATTACAATCTGTAAGATTTGGACCTAAGATCCAGTTAGGTCACTTTCCAGTTTTTCCCCCTTATGAATTCTCAGTATTTCCTCCTTCTACTTCTACAGGGGTTTTTCATTTAAAAAACCCCCTGCAGTATGTATTTACCATTAGTTAGGAACTTTCTGAGTCTTGTTTGATAAGGTCACTAAACCCTTTACTGTCTCACATTCTCAAGTAAAATGAACTACATGTAATGCTAATGTTATTTTTACCAGAGTAGAAAGTATAAACGCATTTTCAGTTCCCTAAGTCACAGCTGTGATAAGTTATCACCAAAGCCCCAGTGGCTTCAGTTCAAATCATAGCAAAAAAAGAATGTGTTAGTCAGATGCTGTAGTTAGTTCTGAAATCAAGATTTAGCTACTGTCTAGATCCTGCATTATATAGGATTTTCACTGCTGGAATAGACATTGGAAATTCCTTAAAATATTCTGCAATAAAAATAATTTCTAGGTGAATTCGCTCATTTTGTTAAGTACTTGTTAACTAGTTACTGCACTGAGTCTGCCCTGGGTTGCTTAACAAAAGAAGCCAGAAGGATTCTACTTTGTAGAAAATCTGTTCCTGAATCCCTAAAAAGACATGGGATGAAGAGCAGCACATATTGCCACTGTTGTACAGTGTTCCACCAGCACCTCTACTATTGACTTGCTATCTTTGTACCCCAATGCTGTTGCTTCTGTCACTTGCATTAAGGACATTTCCAGTGCCTCAGCCCATGACATGAGAGCACATCCACAGTGAGGATCAGACCCCACAGTAGCATCTCCCTTCGCCCTTGTCAGCACATACACAGCCGCTCCTTCAGGGACCCTGTCTTTCAAACCATCAGTGATAACCCAGCAGGTCCTCCTGGAGACTGCACACATCCTGTACAGATGTTTGTCACAATGGCATAAAGGCTGCTAGGAGATTCTGTTTCCTCAATCCTCTGCACAGAAGTGAACAATTTTGACAGACATGTTCTGGATCTGAGTGACATGTGAAGAATGAAGGAGGGATATATTTTACACACTATGCACGACACTGTGTTCTCTTCTGTCCCAGAAGCTTCAGTGCAAAAGTTCTGCTGTCATGAAACTTAAGTGAACATTGGGAATGTCAGCACTGGCACCAGAAAAACCTGTGCATGCTTAGAACACACTGGGAGATCAGTAGGTGGCCAAAAGGAAGAGCAGATTATTCTGCTTCTAGCAACAAACAAATGACTTTTCAAAGAAAGCAAATATCTCTATATCTAGAAACATGGTAGAAGTACAGAAATAAAACTAGTGATGGATCCTAGACACAGTTTCTGGAATCACGACAGCTCTTCATCTTTATCTTACAATCAAAAGCTTTTAATACTTAAAAAACCCATAAATAATTTCAGATGCTTCTTTACAGAAGCTGTGCTAATTTGACACTAAAATATTCTCAATAATTCTTAACAGCTGAGTGTCACAACTGATCTTTAACTGCTGAGTAAATGTTGATGAAGTACTGCACAAGCAGTTTTAAAAGCAGCTATAAATGCTTCATTCATACACTAGTATTTATTAGTAACTAATGCATTATCAATAGACCTCCACTGTTATTTTAGAAAGTATTTCCTTTGGATATAATTACTCTTTTCTAGTCTTTACATTCAATACAACCTCTACTTAGACTATGTGGTTACAGTATTACAGCGTTATGCATGCATACTATTAGCGTGTATATACACGTATATATATATAATCTTCAGTGTATGACAGTGCTCTTACAAGATCATAGTAAAATGCAGGGATATGGTAAAATTTAGGGGTAACTGACTTACGAAAATCAGTGGGAGCAGATATGTCCAGTAACTGCCTTAATCTGTACACTGTCATAAGCAGTTAACAAAACACACATGGGATTTGAGGCAGGAAGTGGGAGACTTTTGTCTCTGTTTGTACAATGTCTCACACAGAAGGACTCTCTGGAATTTCTTAACATTGATGTATACACTAATAGTGAATAGCTGAGACCTGTATTTTTAAAAAAACATTTGATTTACCTTAAATAAGAGTTCGTTCGTATTTTTTGCACTGTAGTACAACTTCGCTGTTCCCAATTTGTGTCTATTTCCTTTACCCTCTTGGTATCCATGAAGATCTGCTATATGCAGCAGTATAGAAAACAATGGGTTAATTCCAACACCCCCTGCTATCAGCACTAGGTTTACTGGGGAGTCACCAGGCTGAGGATCAAAGAAGAAATCACCTCCCACTCGCAGAGCCACTTCTGAGTCAAGAGTACACTAGGATGGAAAAGAAGATATTTAATTTCAGAACTAAATGCAAAAGTTGAAATCTTACTCTTTTTGCATCCCAGCCACAAGGTTTGCTGGGCAGTGATTTTTATTTTAATTGACCAGTGAAGGAAAAACAGAAAGATTTTAAAATATAGACACATTTTCCAGTTATCTGAAGTAACCCACTGTCTCTAGGGATCTAGTTCTACTTTCAAAAGTTTCAGTCTTATGGTAAGGCAGGATGGTGACTCCCCCTTCTTATCCCCATAAGAGTTGAAAGAGGAACAATTCACAGTTTTCCAACAGCAATATGTGGTTGTGAAAACCCAAGCTCAACATGTGAAATCACACTTCCACCCAAAACCAGCTTCATGCCAAAAAAGGCCTTCCTATGAGGTCACAGAAAGTCAGAACAAGTTGCACACACAGAAGGTTTTTCCATCCCCATTCCTTAAAATTAAAAACCACACAGAAGTGAAGTAAGTATCCACAAGAATATTTCTTGCAGAATCACTTCTGCATTTGCAACTTCAGAGACACAAAAGAAGAAAAATTGGGAAAATCTTCTCTCTTTTTCTCCACTTGTACGTAAGAAATTATTTCCTAAAGAAATGTGTCCAAGCATTTTTCTTTTTTGTACATGAAAAACAAAGGCTATGACAAAAAAATCCACTTGGGTCAGTATCTCCTTGGTAAACCAGCACTGCATCCTGGTCTGAAGGCTGAAGCTGCAGTACAGAGAAGTAGGGTGAGTTCTTCCACATCACTGCAAGCTGACAGAACAAATAAGAGCACTTAGGCCATATATAGGTTTTAAAAGATAAAATGAAGAGGGAAATGAAGGAAGGTGGGAAGGGAGGAGAGCAAAACAAGCTATTAGCTGCTGAAAAATTAGCTTAGAGAATGAAAACATTTCCTTCAAAGAATTCTTTTCATAGCAAGAGAGAGTAAATTGAAACAAAGGAAGTTCCATTAGTGAAGGCTGCACAAACAGCTAAGGTCTAAAAGTGTAACAATTCCACCAGGAGCAAGAAGGATGCCCTTGGATGCAGGCACTGCAGAGAACACACGGATTCCTAAGATAGTAAACATGATCATTAAAAACACCCAACAACTTTCTTGCTTAATTATTGCAGAACTATTGTCTCTCAAGTACACTGTAGGATAATGAGCAGTCATTGTCTGAAACTGATTTCTCTCTTCATTATGATGTACACTGCCAGACTTTCCCACCATGTTTTACTCTGGTCTAGAGAAGCACAAATCCACATGTGTTCCAGATTCATGTGGTGTAAGGAGGACACAGAATTTGGTACCCTTTGAGGAAATAAGCATTTTTAGGGAGAAGCAATCTCACACCTGCCCCCTTAAGCAGCCATAGTTCATCAAGATTGGACATGGGATTTGGGAAGAATCTCTCTTAACCAGCAGTCTTCCAGATACTTCCATGCTTTGGCCATGACAATGATAATAGTAAGTCAGTGTACAAGAAAAAAATAGTAAAATTCTGGAGTAATACCATGAGAAAATGTCATCTTTTAGCCTAGTTTATAAACACAGTTCAGGCAGAGAAGTGAAGCAAATCAATACATTACATGGATATTTTTAAAGAAAAGGCCACATCTTCCTGAAGTTATATAAGGTACATGGTACTAAAATTTACTATTTTACATATAGTAATATTAAGAAATAAATACCTGTAAAAAATACAGATACAGTGAGCAAATGAGTGCAAACAATTGCCACAACATTTTTAACCTGAGATACCAACTTCCTTTAGGAGCAACTTCTAAACAATTCAGCACCAGTCTTGTCACCATATATACAGCATTTTCAAATTCTAGGTTGCTGTTTTTCCTGTTTGTTTCCTAAAGAAAAAAAGCATGTACTTTTGTTTAGCTGGAAGACTCCATGTATACCCTGGAGGTTTCTCCACAGCATCAGGTTTGATGTAGCTTACCCCTTAACTACATATTTATCCTATAAATTCCACCAGAAAACTCAGCAACAAAAACTGATTTACAACATCAAAAATTCTTAAGTAGTTTCCAGAGACTGTGAAAAGAACAAAAGTTGATAGGACAGATCATTGATGAAACATGTGACTCATCTAACAAACTAAACAGGGTAAATAAAGAGCAAAACACCACGAGGCCAAGTCTCAGACTTTACTTTTAACATTGGAAAAAGTCAAGGCTTATGTTATGTCTTTTATTGCAAAAATATTGCATATTTAAAAGAATACTATAGATATTCTGAAATGTTTTATCATTTCAGAAAAACCGATCTAAGTATCTTCCTTGGCTCCCCTGTAATAATGTATATCTGTCTGTGATTTATCAATGATTCCCAGTTTGTATTTACAGAAGTAGTCAGGAATTATGGAAGGCTATCAGAGGTAACTTTGTAATGGTAAAACTGCCTGTTTTCAGGGATGTAAGTTAGAGCAGAGGTTTTTCAAAGCCTTAAAATTCATCCATTCCAAAGGAGTGAGAACCCTTATATACACCAACTTTAACATCACTTTAAGTCCACTGTAAGCACAAGTGTCAAAAGATCACAGTAAGCACAAGTGCCAAAAGATCACAATAACCATATTTTCACATAAACATCCAATTTCAGTCCCTTACTGAACAAAAGGTTTTAAGATTTATGTTGTACCCAAAGTGCTTGAAGAAGTCAATGTGAGTTTTACAGTTAATAGCACAAAATGGTCGAAAAAACACACACCATCCCCTTAGCTAAACAAAACCCAAAAAAACCCCCCAAAACCAAGCCAAATCTCACAGTTAATTTCATTTACCTCAGTGTGAATCCAGTGAGCAGGAGGATGAACAGTGTGCTTTACTGCCAGCTCTAGAATTCCTTCTCGTTCTAACAGGCCAGGGCTTGAACATATCGAGAATCCCCCAACTACAGATACTCCAGGAATAAAAAAATCGACCCTAAAAATAGATCAGACATGAAAGTTTAAAAACGAAGCCAACAACCCCAAACAAGGACAACAATAGCCAAAATAATGTGGCTGCCTCTGTTTCAATTATCCTTCCTTTACAACATCTTCATTTCTGTAACACAACTTTTCTGAATAGGGAGTTAACCTTGAGTAACACCATTTCCTTAGAATTATTTTCTTCTAGAACCATGTCATCATGTTTGCTACACTAGAAGGTTTTCAAACCATTCTGCTTTTAGCATTAGATGTCACATCTCACAACAGAGTAGAATTCTAAGTGTTTTAAATAAATTATTTGCATAGTAGAACAGAAACATAATTATGGTCTGCTAGAGTAGCTTAAGTCCCACTCTTTTTGGTCCCTTTGATGGGTTCTTCAATTTTCAAACATAAGATTGGCATTCTAATTTTAGGGAAATGAATTTATATTAAACACTTTTTTTTTCTGGGTAGATTAAATATCTGAATTAAAACCAACAGTATGTAAAAGATTTCCCATGTAAGAAGTCCACAACTGGCAGCAGAACTGCAGCTCCCTCTGGTGGCAGATATTGGTTCTTAGGTTATAGGAAACCAAACTGCAATAATTCTTTCAGCTTAAAAGTAAACCATGCATGAGTTTGTACAGATAAGAAGGTAACATGTGGCTAAGCTTCTGCAATACCAGCTATTAGAGAGTATGGAAGGCAAGCCATTACTATATAGGAACTATAATTCTGTCTCATAAAAGTAAGGCTTTGATAAGCCTTGATGAGACTTCCAAATAATTATCAGAAAATATTACAAGTTGGTTTATGATCTATCACCTGAACTCCTCTGTGTTCCTTAAATCTTTAAATGCTTCTGCTTTCTACAGCACATAACAAAATCCCTGTATTTCAAAATAAACCGAATGTTTGTAATTACTTGTGCTGCTCCCCTTAGGAAACAATCCCACTGATAAACAATGCCAAGTACTAGAGAGCCATTATTCAATTCAAGCCTGGGTTAGGCTGGCTCAGTATTAGTTAAATGAAGATGCAACAAGAAATACAGACTGGCTTCTACTGCACAGGTATTTTCTTTAAACAGCAAGGCTGTATTCTTCAGAAACCACAAATGCTTGAGGAAAGAGAGAAGTACTTTGAGTAGTTCACCACTTTTGGAAGAAAAAAAATCTTGTCTGCTTATTCCACACAAAATACACCCTTTGAAGAAAAAGCTCTTTCTCTCAAAGAATGTATACAGTGTGAATAGTGATATAATTTTTAACTTTATGCTTGTAATAGCTTGATGGTGCATAAAGATACCTGACTGCAAAAGAATGGTCTACAACCAAAAAAAAGGAGAAGGTTTATTTCAGTGTTCTCAGCTTGTGCAGCCCCACTGCCCCTGAGTCCAGCTTTACTGACAGTCAGGCTCTGGGAGCTGAGAAAGGTCGACTCTTGAATTGCAGCATTTACCCTGCCAAAGAATATCTCACAACACTGCTGAAGCTCTTTACCTCCCTCTGGTGGAAAATAATCTTACTACTTAAGATGAACTTCAGGTAACAGAAAACGAGAATTTATGCCATAAACTCACAATTTACATTCAAGTCAAAATGTTCTCCTTGGCATGTAAAGGGAAACCTTATCCATGCCTGGTGGGGAAACACACAAACACTACTGCAAAACCTACACCAAGCTTGGGTTTTTACCTTTCCCAAATACTAATGCAGATGTATTTTTATTTCCCAAGTACATAACAATGAGAGATTTCAAGGCACAGTTTACTATCTTATAGTGGACTAGCCCTGATAGCTTGTCTCAGCCACATTAGGAAGGGTGAGGGGGCTGCTGAAGAAATGCTGCCTGTGACAGCCTAAGGGAAAGGAGCAGCAGAAGGGAAAACATGGAAGAAAACCCACAAGGAGAGGCACAAAAAGATGTAAACTAGAGATCTCGGGGTGGTTTTTCACTTCCCTCCTTTTAAAACTCACCTAAGCCATAACCTTAAGAAATTGGTAATTACCGATTGCTGGAGTAAGAGATCAGAAACACTAAAACCATAAAGCTACTTCTTCAAAGTATTTGTAACATGCATATACCTCAATGCATGTTTTAGTAAATCAAAAGGTGTAACAGCAACAAGTCTCTTCATTATTATTTGACGTCAGATAAAGAACCAGTATCTACCAAAGTGCTTGCAAAACAGATTCATTTTTGCTTCTGAAAAACTCAATAATTAGAAAACTTTCAGGAAGTGTAAACATTTTAGTGACAATCTTTGGCTGTAACGTTTTATTATAGCAAATCCTAACAAGTTAGCCTTTTCTGCTCAGGAAAATGTGTTGTTTTGTACTGCTCATCAAAAAAATGCAACCTCAGTTTATAGATAAAAGTACAGAGATGTTGGTGTGTACCTTACAATAGCATTAGAACACTTTCAAGGAAGAAGAAAATGAAGAAGAGTAATTATAATTAAAGCTTTCAGTTTTCAGCATAATAATTTCAAAAACATTTTTGGAGGGTAAATGTACTTTGCAAGTACTGGCAAGCAAGAATTTAATGAGTCACTGCACATGTGCAAAAACTGCAGCAAATTACTTCACAAACAAATTATTGCTAATCAGCATCTTGTGTTCGGGTTCTAAATTTAAAAGTCAGCATATTAACACTCCATGAGTAACATATGCTGTTAATACCCTAGCAGCTATACTTTGATTTCAGCAAAACCACTTTCAGATGGCCAAAACCAATAAAAATTTAAGAGCATTTAAATGTCCATTACCAAAAGCAACTACTCCTAGTTTTAAATTAATTTCTAAGAGAAAAGAAAAGGTTACTGAGTGAGAGTACTTTTAACAAGGAAGGATGACAAACATGAAAATCCACTACTTCCTTGGGAAAAAAAACCCTGTAAAATTGTTTAAACAAATGGCTAATTGTTTCAAAGGCTTAATAATTCAAAGTTTTTATTTTCAAATTTGCCTGTTTATATTAATATATTAATCTGACCTAACAGGCTTAATTTTCAGAGTGGAAACTTCAAGAAGAAGAAATAAACCAAAACCAAGTAACTTGCAAATCAGCAGTCTCAGCTGCACTGTAAAAACAACTAGTAAATAAAGACAGCCTGCAGAATTAAGTGCAGTGAACTTCAAAGTACTCCTGAGAAAATAATGTAATATAATAAACCACAGGAAAACACCAAAACAGTGTAACTGAGCATTTAAAGAATATCCATTTCTACCCTTTTAATAGTAATATTAGCATTTTTTTATCATGACTATTAAAAAATTATGCCAAATATCAGCTCTTTGACAGAGCATCCAATAAGAAAACATTGTATTATATAAATTAACAACTTTTTCCATTGCCCAAGGATCAGAGACCTTTCAGCGCTTTGTTATAGTGAAACTTCATACCAGAAGATCTTACCATTGTCCTGCTTTGAAAGTAAAATCCTTATTTGTAATTGCTAAACGAAGCCTTTTGACTGTCTCTGATTCATTGGTGATTCCACACACTTTTGCTTGTGTAATTACCTAACAAAAGAAAAAAAAGCCATTATGATATGTAGATAATTTGGAGCAAAAGCAGTTAAGAAGCCATGCATGAGACATCCATTACTTGCCGTGTTACCCACAGCATTTCATTACCTACAGCATCAATATTTTTCACTGAAACAAAAATGGATTCTACTCCTGGAAGAGTTCAAGGCTAGCTTGGATGGGGCCCAAAGCAATCTGGCTTAGTGAAAGGTGTCCCTGCCCATGGCAGGGGGTTGGACCTGCATGATCTTTAAGGCCTCTTCAAGCCCAAACCGTTCTATGATTCACTTAAATAGTCATTGAATGGAGAACAGTGTTCGTACTTGCAGTCTACCATGTCTGTCACCTTGTCTAAGATTATATACAAACTTACTTTATATCAGTTGAAGAGAGCAATGCAGGCGATTGCTAGTTATCACTTACCAGATTCATCAGACATCTATACAAGACACACACTCCTGCACTCTCCAGCAACAAAGTAAAGAGATCTCTGATAGAAAGACTAAGGCTACTTGTAAAAATTAGTTGCAGATGAAGTCCCAGGGAGAATTATAGATCTGGACTGATTGAGGTAACTAAATGCATTACTGAAAGATTATGCATTAATATTAATGTATCAATGAAAGAAAACCAACAAGCCTTTTGTTATTGCATTTACCCCCTACACCCCCATAGGGAAACCAAGACACAGGTCTCCTGGCTGGGTAACAGAGCAGATTTAGTTTGGCAGCCACATGGGAGGAGACATCAGGGCCATAGCTGATACTACTTTAAAAGAGTTAAAAAAAAAAAAAAAGAAGGTGATAACTGAAAAACAGACTTTGCAAAAAACCCCATTGGGGATGAGCACCCCATTTAAGTTCTTTAATGTCCATCAGTGCAACATGGATTTTCATTCTCTCCCTACCCTTCCTTTTCAGTTTTTTTCTGGACTATAATTATCAACCTTTTTCCTCTACAAAGAAAGTAATGCTCTAAGTATTTTCTAAAAAGAGCAAAGCACAGATTTTACTGTTAAAAACGCTGATGTCACTTACCACACAAGGAAATACTCAAAATACCACCACAACTCTACCATTTCTCATTTGTCTAAGATCAAACAGATCAAAAAAAATTTAACTTTAAGCAACTATGCTGTAATTTAAAACATATGTCAGAAAATTAATTTATTCATAAAGCAACATCTGAACACATCCCCTGTCCCATTAAACAGCAGGACATTTGCTAATTTAAAATGAAGTAGCACGGATTCCTGTTCCACTTTAGCAGACAGTATTAAACGAAGAATGCAGTCAGGCAAAGTTAACAAGAGAAATGTCAGATGCATGACTTCAGTGGTTGTTTTGATGGAGAAGTGCAGGAAAGGGACATTACATTTGGATCTTCTTCATTCCCTTCTTTACTCTTCAGTACACTCGTTAATTTGTTATTTGGCTCAGAGAGCTGCAAGAGTACTGGAAATTTAATTCTTAATTGGTATAAAGTTATTTCAAGAATTAAATTTTGAGTCAGGGTGATCGAAGACATTCAGCCAGTATTTTGGGCCATCACAAGGGTATCCAACTGGCCAGAGCAAGGCTGCAGTGAGACGGAGGAGGATTTTGCAGCTGTATTTCAAGAAAGCTTTAGTCAGTATTCCTTGCCCTGGTCCTTCACATTATCACTCTTTAACAGGCAATGTTCTATAGCATTCACACTAATGCAACACAGATTTATGATTCTTTCATCTTTTACAGGACTGAAATGGCCAAATAAGGCAATATTGGCTGAGGGAAGCCAACTGCTGATTATACGGAATTTAAAACTAAGCAGAGGATTTAAAATAAACTGATTTTAAAGTGGTCGGAAATAAAACAACAAAGAATAAATCAAGCATTAAAAAAAGAAACAGCATAATCCTCTAATATGCAGAGAATGTGCAGTAGCAAGAACTGAACCCTGCTCTTTCACCTATCTCATACAGCTTCCTTCTCTTCCTCGTGCCTTACAGTTCCCTGCACCAACCCTGAGCTTCCAACACCTCATAAGGATCCATTTTCCATGTATTTTTCAGGTACTGACACTGAGCAGAGAAAGGAAGCAAGCCAAGCAATAAATATTAAAAAACCCCACACCACAACACTCAAAAGTGCCCTCATTTTTTTCATGTCAGAAGCAAACAAGGACTTGCATTGGTCTGTGTTTGTCTCTACATCCATCTTCTCGGGTAAACAGGATCCACCAGAGCAGCTGGATGTCCACAAGCAACGCTGATCTGTACTCAGGGAAGAGCTGACAATGGTTGTGAATAGCTGAGGCACAGCTCCATGGTTCTCACAGCTCTGGTGACAGGCAGAACCAGGCTTCATCATCCATCTACAGACCTACATGTCACAGTGCTGAATCTTCTACATATCCCCTGCACCCAGTTTCCTTTTGAGAAGAATATGACTTATTCTCCACTATAGTTAGGGAAAAACATAGCAGAGAAGGACTTCATGTACACCCACTGACAGATGTGTGGTGTGTTTGCATCTGTGTACATCTACTTCAGCTTATTACAGAAAGGAACTCTCTGTATGAAATACAAGAGTATTTTCCCCTCTGAACATTATGAAAAAGAATGCTTGCTGCTCAAAACTGAGATCCAGGATAAGCATTTCTGGATTTGATGGAGAACAATGCTCTATCATCCTTGTATTTGTGAACGAAAATAGATACAACTGAAGATCTTTTTTACATTTCAAAATGTCTACACTTTTTGCCTCTCTATCTCTGTTATAAAAGGACATTTTCCACATTTTTAAATCTCAAATCTGAACTAGAATTGTAGAAATCCACAAAAATCTGAGAAGTCCATGTAGAGATGGTGAGTATTCATATCCTTTCATTACTTATTATAATCCATACTTGGTTAGAAATCTATTGTTTCTTGTCCAACATAAAGTAAACAGCATCACATCACTGAAAATTTTTAAAACTCATTACATTTCACCCACTGAGCACTAAATATGCTAATTTTATACCAATAACAAATATTAAAAATGAGGAGAAAAAGAAGTAAACCAGACTCCAGCAGAAGGCAAAACAGAGCCTAAGAATCGAATACTATAATCCAATATAATTATCTTTGCAGCAAAAAAAAAAAAAAAATTACTTGCATCCTAAAGAATAGAACACTAACCTCCTGTCGAAAATTATTTGCTGTCCTCTCTAGGTGATCCATTTTCCTTTTTGATTTTATTGTGCTGCAAGAAAAAGCAAAGATAACTGTCATTTTGACAGTTGTGCTACTGTCCCTTACTGATATGAATTTCTATTAACATAGCAATCTACCAGTGTAATCCAGACTACAGATGACATAAATCTAAATAAGAATTAAATATAAATACATAATTGGGAGTTAAATTAAGCATTTATAGGTCTGTAGTAATTTGTCAGTTTGATTTTGACAGTGTTACCATGGCATTCTCTTGAATAAAATAAGGAAGAGGATAACCTACCCGTTTCCTGTGCAGTAACAAAAAGCAGAGTGTCTCAACACCCCCAATGGAGAATGAGAGGGAAAAAGTCTGCTCTGAGCACCTTTCAGTAACAGAGGAACAGTGCAACCCACATAAATAGTAGCATGAGCCATCATGACCAGGTAGTCTTCAGAATCACTAGTTCCTGAAAAAAAATCGAAAATATCTGTTAAATGAAGCATTCAGTGTTTGACATGGCTTGTTTTCAGCTTTTATTTCCCTTAAATCAGAAAAGCCAAAGCTCAGCTGGAGCTAAAACTAGCAACAGACATAAAGTATAATGAGAGGGATCTTTGAAAGCATGAAACTTTCATAAATAAGTGAAAATCTGCATCCATCAAGTGAAGGAATGTTACGCCCACTCCTAAAGGTGAGGGTAACTGAGTTTTTGTTAAACAGATTCCTTGGGGCAGATAAGAGTGAAATAACACTGAATGACCAGTGGTTATATATACACACACACAGAGACACATTTATGTATAACGCAGGTTTGTTTTAGAACAATTTGGTTGCAACGTAAAGGAGATACAGAGCCCTTTTGGTTATTATCTATATAAATGAAACAACATAAAAGTATCACTTAAGAAAATATATAAGGCAAAGAAAGGAAGAGAAAGAAAGGATAAAAGATAGTGGAAAGATACCACCTATGGGATCCAGTGACAAGAACTGATTGTTCAATTTCACTTAAAGTGATGGGAGATTTGATCCATCAGGGGTGAGGGAAGACCACAAAACATAGATTTCAATGAGTTCAATATATTCAGGTTCAGGTGGGAATGCCCAGACACCTTCCCTGGGGGAGTTTTACACTATGTTCCAACACTGGGGATCATGTGCAGTATGTGGTGGGACACCCCAGAAATGAGTCTGGGGGCACTTTGGGGTCTTTGATGGGTTATGAGACCCTCTAAGCCATGACAGCTGCCTTGTGCCAGTGGAACTGAGCCAGTTCTGCCCCACAGGAAGAGGGAACACCCTCAGGCCCAGGTGTGAACACAAGTGTCCTGATACCTTCCCTAGGAGATTTACAGCTGGCCCAGCTGTGTAAGGGATGCTGGCATGATAAAATGCATTCTCTCACCTCAGCAGCACCTGCTTCTTACTGGCCTTTTCCCTTATCTGACTCAAACACAGCTTGTTTCTAAACAAAGGTCAGTTTGTTGTGGTCATCCTCTGCTGGTGAGTGCTCACCCTCCCTGCACCTGGGCTGCTCTTATGCAGATAAGAGGATTCCCACCACACACCCAAATCTCTCCTCCTGTCCTTCAGCCTAGGGGGGCAAACCTGGCCTCAGCAAAGCTCCTGTGGCTTTGGTTGATTGCTTGAGCCATTAACTATCAACGTTTCAGTCTCTCACAAGGGAAAGACCTTGTCAGAGATGATCTAGAAAAGGCTGAAGTACTCAATGTTCCTTTTGCCTCAGTCTTTACAGGCAAAGCCTGCACCCAGACCTCTGCTTGTACCACTGGTGGTTGGGAAGGAGAGTGATAAATAGGAGCAGGGCCAGCACCTGCTGGGAGATGCTGGATGTACTCAAATGCATAGAGCCAGATGGGATACACTCAAGGTTGCTAAGAGACACAGCTGACATGCTTGTCAGGCAACTGTCTATTACCCATGAAAAACACATCACATAGTCTCCAATTGACTGGGAAAAGATTTACTCGTGCTCATTTTTAAGAGAGGCAAAAAACAGTGCTTACATCCAGTCAGCACCATCTCAGTATCTGAAAGAATGCTCAGAGCTTGTCCCCTTAGCTGGGTGAAAGCCAAGACAGCAGTCAGGAAGATGCAACTCAGATTTACCAAAATCAGATTACATGTGATAAATCTGAATAGCTACTGTGATGAAAGGTCTGGTCACACAGCTCAGGGGATAGGATGCAACATACCTTGAGTGTCCTGTGGCTCCTGGCACCAGCCCCTGCAGCACACACATTAGCAAGCTGAGGCCAGATGGATGGTTGGAGAGGCTGAAAACTTGTCTGGGCATACAGAATTGAAGACCTGATGGCTTCAAGCTGCTTCACTTGTTGGCTAGTGACAGTAAGAGTACCCTGTGGTTGTTTTTTGGTGCTGATACAGGTCAATAAATTTATCAATAACTTGGATGATGAGACAGAAAGTGTCCCAGTTCGTGGCATGGTGGTTGGAACTGGATGATCTCTGAGGTCACCTCTGGGCCATTCCATGATCAGCAAACTTGTGGATGATACTATGTCAGAATAGCAGCGCTCCCCTTCAAAGGGCAACTGAGAAACTGCAGGGCTGGAAAGCAGAAACCTCATGACAAACATCTACACCTGGGACTGGTTTAATCCATGTGAACAACTGTCCTGCTCCAAGCAAGAATTCTGACTGGATGATGCTCAGAAGTGCCTTCCAGCCAACATATCTGTGTTTTTAGATGTTCAAACAATATTAATGTATGAAAGATCAAACACTGACTATGCATTCCCTTTCTAGTGGTAAAGAAAACATTCTGGGTGGAGAATTTTATAAACTTTAATTAAGCCTGTTTATTCACAGGTTTCTTTAAAAGCACATTAATCCCTCACACTTCACATACCCTACACAACACATCTCTAAAGACTAAAGCAAGTGGAAGACACTCATATGCACTGCAGTGGAAACACGTGTGAAGCTTCATAACCACACACTCAAACAGCTATGATAGAGAAAGACAAACTGACAGGCACAACATTCAGGGTTGTAGGAACAGGTTCATAGGTAGCCTTCAAGTGTAGGAACAGGTTCATAGATAGCCAAGAGATATTTATCATTCCTTGTAAATCTACCTTTATTTTTCCTAAAATGGATTAGCATAACTCTCTGTCATATATCATCACCAATCAAATTATATTTATTCCATGATGCATTACATTGCTTCTTTAAAGCATTAATATTTTACTTTCATTTAAATATCTTTCTGTGCATTCTTTTAAGGCCATGTAATTTATTTTCAAAATGTTTTTCATTTTTAATCCCTTGAAATGGCACTGATCCAGCTTGTTGATAACTAATCAAGCCTATACTCAGTAGGATTTCACTAACTCTGCATTGGCTGGTCACTTAGTAATCTGTCCCATTTGTAGTCTTGTATAAATGAAGGCAGAGCTTCCATAAATCTTAGGTTGTTCAGAAACTGAATACATTTACAAGCACTACTCAATATGCCCATTTTCAAACATAAGAAATGCTTCCCTCAGCTTTTAACTGACCAGTTTTCCAGTATTTAACTCCACAGCAGCTTGTAACTTTCAAAAATGGAATTATTCAAAAGTCTTCTACTCCCAGTAAGCAAATTTTTTTCCACAGCATCACAGAGTACTTAAGTGTTTAAACAAAACACTTTAGTACTTTTTACATCAAATGTGTAGATGCTATTGATAACAAAAGTATTAACAATCTCAAAGTATTTTAGGACAAGAAAATACACATCTAATGAATTCCCATTCCTCTACCTTGGCATATTATCTACAAACCCAAAGAGCTCAAAAATCAGTTTCTCAAATTCATGAGATCACTTTATTATCTGAAATCTTTCAGATAGCACGTCATGGTTATAGACATCTACATCTCCAACCAACCTGAAGTTCAATATCAATACGTAATATTAGAAACAAAAGAAACACCAGCCTAATTTTATAGTCACAGGTGAAAGACCCTATTGATACAACTACTTTAAGGCTGAGTCTCTACCCTAAATTAGAAATAACTCTTGAATAGTAGTTCAAGAAACTTGCTCCATTTACACTATCATCACTTTCCAAACATGAAAAACACAATTAAAATAATTTGCAATTTTTACTCTGCAACCAATAAACTCCAAAATATCTTTTAATGAGTCCTGGTTCTCCTCTACCACATACAAGTGTGACTCATGCCTTTACAAAACATGAACAGCTTTTCCCCCATCTGTCACCTCTGTGATTTTTTCACTCATCCAGCTCTTTGGCAATTCCCTCCCCTCCATGAAGCACTGTGCTTCAGCTTCCCAGGCTCCTGTCAGGTGGCATGTTCTCCCTTTATTACCCAAGCCAGTACAGGAACAGCCACTCCAAATACTCTCTCCTTTCACAGAGGTTGGAAGGGACCACAGTGGCCTCATATGGTCCACCCTGCCTGCTCAAGCAGGGCCATTTGAGAACACATGGCACAAGACTGCATCCAGATGGTTCTGGAATATCTTCAGTGAGAGAGACTGCAGTACCTCTGGGCAATCTGTTCCAGTGCCTGGTCGCTCACACAGTAAAGAAGTTCTTCCTCATATTCAGGTGTAGCTTCTTGTCCTAGTGGTTGGCACCCCCAAGAGCCTGGCTCCATCCTCTTGACACCCACCTTTCACATGTTTACATATTTTTATAAACCTCCTTTGCTCCACAGAGCAAAACAAGCACTACTTTTCACGACTTCTTCCTCTTCTCACTTAAAACCAATGAGCCATTCATTCTCCATCCTCTCCACTGGCCCTGGGATAGTATCTCTTGAGATAAACGTCTGCATCTCTTCTTTCCCCCAATCCCACATCACTAATTCCACTATCCGAAGGGAGAACTACTTTTACATCACCCCCATCACACTTAAGTGCAAATTACTAGGTAGGTTAATGCAAGAGAGTGCAGAGGGGGGGCAGAAAGGAAGCAGCACAGGAAGTGTATTTTCAAAAGCTGTCCCTCAGTAAAACACTTCTTTAGACAAACAGTCCTTCCTGCAAAAGTAATTACAGAAAAGGAAGCTTTCCCCCTTTTCCCAAGAGTGTGGGGAACACGGTGAGAGCTCGGAGGAGAGCGTTGGGGGACGGCAGCCTGCGCCCAGCTGGGGCGGGCCGGCACTGAGGCGCCAAGGGGCAGGGGAAGCACAAGGACAAGGGACAGGGCAGGGACAAGGGCAAGGGACAAGGACAAGGTCGCGGCAGTGCCCGGCCGCTCTCCCGCAGCCCCTGGGATAGCCGGGCAGGAGGCCAGGGCTGGAACCAGCAGCGCCATCGGCCGCAGAGGACGGCCCGGCCACCGCTTCCGACCGGCGTGCGGGGCTCCCGCTATGAGGAAAGGGCGAGCCAGGAGACTCGAACGCGCTGACCCTCAGCCCGCCGCCCCTCACCCTCCTGCCCCCTCTCCCCACCCGACCCCGGGATCCCCCGGCCCGCTCCCCCCACGCCTACCCGCCGCCGCATCACGTCACGGGCAGCTCCGCCCGCGTGCCCCTCAGGCGCCGCCTCTTCCCGTCCGCCGCGTCCCGGCTCCCGCCGCTTCCCGGCGGCATGGCCGTGTTCCACGACGAGGTGGAGATCGAGGACTTCGAGTACGACGAGGAGACCGGGACCTACAGCTACCCGTGCCCCTGCGGGGACCGATTCCTCATCACGCGGGTGAGGGGCGGCCGGGCGGGGCTGGGGGTGAGAACGGGGCGGTGCGGCCTGTGGGCCGGGCAGGCGGCGGGGCCCTGACCGCTCTCCCGGCGCTTTTGCAGGAGGACCTGGAGAACGGGGAGGACGTGGCCACCTGCCCCAGCTGCTCCCTGATCCTGCGCGTCATTTACGACCAGGTGGGTGCGGAGGGAGGGCAGTCGGATGCGGTCCCAGCCGGGTCCCCCCGAGTCGCAGTTCCCCGCCTCATGCGGGAAGCGCGGGGCAGCGTTTAAAAATCCCTGGTTTGGAACTACATCTGCTGTGTGATGTCTCGTTTTCTGGTCTCCTCCTGCCATGTTTGGGCTTAAAAAGACCCCTCTACCTGGGTGGGTGTGGGGTAATACACAGGCGGGATGAAATCAGTGATGTAAATGAAGAGCTCCAGTGGCTGACTCCAGCAGCCCTGGCAGCTTTTCTCGCCTCGGAGGCACGTAATGGCTTTCGTGTTTTGGGAGACAGAGTCATACCACTTAAAACCGCTCTGTTTTCTAGCCTGGGTCTATCTCGTGGTGTTTGTGAGGTAGAGGAGATCCAAACTCAATGTAAATCGCCTAAATCCCTGCTTGCTGTCTTTAGGAGCAGTTCATGCGGGATGAAGTCGTGGCAGAACCTTTGCCAAACAAGGAATTGGTCAAGTGCTGATGAATGCATCGTGGACTGTGCTGCTTTAGGATGAGAAAGTATGGGGATGGTGACTGTGGAAAGAGTTGTGGTTCTCCTTCTGGAAGTGCTTGCTGCTGTGGGATACAAGTGCAATAATTGTGTTCTTCATGAGTGAGAGTTTACTGGGACATCAAACATGTACATGAGTGCGTTTTGTTCCAAAGGATTATACTTTAAAAAAATACATATTTATAAATTGCTCTGTGTATTCCAGAAGACTTGAGGATTATGATCCTGATTTACAGTAAGTCAATACACAGAAGAAGAGTGTGTAGTTGGGAAATTACATTTAGTCTAGCAGTGGCTTCTTAGCCTGTGGAGAAAAACAGGCTTTATGGGGGTATTTGCGAGTGTGAAATGCCACAGAGCTAAAATGTTGGGAGGCAAGATTTAGGAATCGATAGGACACAATGCCATACACAGTTGACACAGTGCAGCTTCTCCCAGGATGTGGGCTCATGGACTTGTATCCCATACTGAATGTGGGGAGAAAACAAGAGATCCAGAGCCAACATTTGCTCAGTGTTGGTAAATTGTCATTACACCTGTAAACACAGGGAAGATGCAGTTGTCCGTGTATCTGCAGTGGGGGCAACATTTGTGTTGGGGTAGATTTGTTTCTTAAATTGCTTCTAAAGTTGCTTTGAAAGAACTTTGGTAGTTGTTACCAAATGACTCTGACAATAATGATACACTTTTGAGGGTGTTGTGTGAAATGGAGTTAACCTTTTTTTTACCCCTGCAAAGCTACTAACGTGCAGACAGACTGGATCTCGAAGTGGGTGGTATTTTACCCTTATATTCTCAACAACTTTGTGATTTGACTGTTGCAGTAGACATAAAATAGGCTGCAGTTCTTTGTGCCATTTGTAATAAATTCCTCAGCCTTTATTAGATTCTGTCACTTCCTGGATAGGACATGGAGACATTTCACTTAATAAAGACATTCTTTAAGGTAGAAAAGAGTTGTGAGAACATACTGCACATTGAGTCCAAGACTACTTCTTGAAGTCACTGCACTTAAATATTTACTTTAAATTGTGGTCATTCCTGTGTTTTAGTAGGATTTGGCATCTGGGAAAGTAAATCTGGGGAAAAGTACCTGTGAAGAGTTTATATAGCTGTTTTGCTCCAGGCACTGAAGATAAGCAAGTTTTACTGCATTCTTGCATTTAGTAATTTTTGTTCTTACAGAGTTCTGTGAATGTTGAACATTCTAGTTATTTTAAGAAAAGGAGAGAAAAAAAACCCTACATCTAGTTGGAAGCTTTGAATGCAATAAGCACAACCCAGAGTGTTTCCATGCCGAAACCAGGAGGTGGCACTCGTGTTCCTTTGACATACGTGCTTAAAAAAAATGAAATGTTTTGGTACTTTGGTTAGCTATGCCTTACCAAATATTTATTTTGACTATTTAAATAAAGATGTTTAAGATTCCATCACTGGTTATAATGGCCCATTACTTACTCGGTTTCTATACAGGATGTAATGATTTCCAGAGTTTTTTGAGTTGCTACCGCTGGGGTAATGATAGTGGAGGTTCTTCAGGTTGGTTAATAAAAATTGTTTCTATCTATCAGTAGATGCAGTAAAGCAAACTTACAGGACTACTACCTAAGCCCTCGTTCAAACTTCTACTGCATAAATACCTTCATAATTTTCCCACATCTATTCTACATGAAAGGAATAGTAGCAATTTTCAAATGCAAGACCAGGGAATGTATGCTCTGATGTAATGTATCAAAGTAAGTTGCCATGTGTATCATCGCTAAAAGTGCATAGATTTTGCAGAAGTCATTGACCAGATTTTGTTGTATAGTGAAGATCAGGCCCTTTCTGACTTAGGAAACTTGTGTAGAGAATTATTTGTACTTCGTATGGTTGAATTTCTACATGGTTGTAAAAAGTGTTAATCCATTGGATTTTACTTGGCAGGTGCCAAGAAAACATAGCATGTAAAAAGCTTTTAACTGATTGTTAGTAGTGTTTCCCACTCATCTGAAATACAGGTAATGGCTTTTTAAAAAGTAATTTTAGCAGAATTAGTTAGTTCATTACATCAGTTGGGACTCTCAGGGCTTGAAGTTTCTTACCTGGTGTGAATAGGGTCCAAGTTGTGGAGTGCAGTTTACATGCGCATTAAAATTACTTGATCACATAGTGTATGTATCAAAGCTTTAACAAAGTGTGTTTGCATACCTATCTAATTTTTATTGTGTACCTGTGAAAATCATGTTTGCTTTTCTGGAGTTTTTTTAGAGCATAACAACAGAAAGATGTTGTGGCTGTTAGAAAAGTATGTGCAACTCTTGTCTCATTGCAGCATCTCAAGGGTCTCAAGACAGTAGTTGACATCCCCTCCAGAAAGGTGGCAAAACAAGGATGCATGTAATGTTTCTCTCTTTTTGTTGCCCTTTGAGAATCTGAGACAGATATTTAAAAACTGTTGAGCTGTTCTGTTGTTTTCCCTTCTGCTCTGCAGAGAGGAGTTCTGCAGCAAGAGTTCATCCTTCGTGAAAGCTCAGTAATTCTAAGGCCAAAGAGTTGCCCACTTTTGTCTTTTGTTAACTTGTAAGAAGCTTTTGACTCCAGTGATTGCAGTCATCTTTTAAAAATATTCTTTCATACTGTGTAATTCCAGAACACCAGTCAGGGCAGTCTGAGTAAGCCATCAGAAGTGTCCCTTGTCAGGAATTCAGTCACAAGGTTTCCTCACAGTGCCACAGGCTCTGGCCCCTCATGCATTAGTTGTGTATTATGCTCTTACAAACCAGTAGCTCACTTTTTTTCTCAAAAGGCAATTGTGTAGGACACAAAGAAGTCTTGTTTGCTGCTTGTATCTGACAAGCAGATTGATTGATTATGTGTTTGATTAGGTCCGTGGGTCTCCACAGAGGAGTCCAGTGTGGTGAAAACAGCATCACATGAACGTTAATGGAATAATTCATACTTGGTAGAGACTAGAGAGGATGAAACAATTTATGGGCAGTTTCAGATAGTCAAGCTGTGAAATTTCTCATACTCTTGAACACCTCTGAACTCCTGTGTAACACTGAGAACAAGCAATACACTCTTGCCACAATTTTATGGGAAGAAATGGAGGATAGTTTGCTCTTCATTAAACTAAAGAGGCTTAGCCTCCCTGATCCGTCAGATTCTTGTTTGCATTTCAAAGAAACTCGCTGAGAAGGTCATTGTACTTTTGGCTCATTGTGCCTGTGTATCAGTGGTGTACATGATTAGTTTTGAATAGTTGCTCTGGAAGTCTGTGACATGGAGCCTCCAAGAGCTGAGGTCATAAGGCCACTAATTTTGCTGTTGCACTTATTTAATTGTCCATATATCAGGGAAGTCCTAGAAGAGCCTCTGTAAGTACCTTGACATATCTTCTCTCCATCACAGTTTTTTTGATTCTCAGCACCCATAAAAAAAAACCCCAATAAATGTTCCTTGCAGAGCACCAGAATTAAAGATCATTACATAGATTACCAAGTCTATCTACCAAGAAGCAGATACTGATTAATTTCAAATAAACCAGCAAAATTTTATTTAAGATAGTGAACTATGTATTGTCACAAAAACAAGCAGTTTCTGCATGTTGCTTCTCCATCTCTTCCAATTTAACACTCAGATCATGCTAACTGTAGGGATGGGTATTTTTTACACTGAAAACTTCTTGAAATATTTTTACAAATAGGATTTATCAAAGTATTTATTTCAGTCCAAGTTTGCCATGAGTTTTCTCCTGGCAGTTCCATGTGGATTGCTTTGATTCATGGTAACTTAAAATGCTAATTTTTTAATGTCTTTCTATAGTAGCCATGGCATGGAGGAGACAGGGAGGATCCTGTGGAGATGCTGGGCACTTCAGCCCTGAAACTGGTCAAACCAGTTGAGTGATAGAACAGCAACTGTCAGAAGCTGTGCCAAGAGGGAAACCAGCTGTCACAGTGTCACCTGTGTTCAGAGAGGAAGTGGGTCAAAAGGGACCAGCCAAAAGGGTAGAACCTTAAGCAACCCAGCATCACTCCTTCCAACCTCTTACTGTCACCATTTTGAGCTGTTCACATGCCAGGTCACCTCTCCAAAATTCTTGGCAGCTCACCAGTCCAGCACAGGCTTCCTGTCATGTGGAAAGTCACTGCCATACCACTCACCCTGTCAGTGAGCGCAGCCAGCCGAGAGAAGCTAGCTCTGAAGCTTGCTCTGCAAAGGTCAGAGCAGAGCTGCCCCATCCAGGGATGGTCATTTTTTATTTTTATGTCAAAACTGAGATCCTTATCTTCTTGTTTGAATGCTGAAGCTGTTGCTTTTAGGGAAAGTTCCAATTACCAGGACTCAGGGTAAAATCAACAGAGGCTGGCAATAAGTCACTTTTTCCGTGACCTATTCATGCCCTTTCCTGTTCAATGGCAAATGGTTTTATTTTGGTCTCAGTTGTGCTGGGCAAGACTGAGGACAACTTTTTGACACATTCAGTACTTCAAGTAAAGGATTTCTGTCCACCAGAACACTAAATATCTACACCACTTCTTAGCATGATCTTTGTGTATGTAGTCCTTTGGTGTTTATGCAAAATAAAAATTTATGGTATACTTTTAGGAACAATGATTATTCCACACTGCCTAGAAAAAAAATACTATTTTCAAGGGAGGGTTTTTTTTTTTTCCTTTTCCAAGTATCTCAGCATACCTATGCAATGCAATACCATCTTAAGGTATTTGGTTTTAGACTATAGCAAGACTGCAGCATAAATTTATCATTTTCATCACTCTATAACGGATTAGAAGTGAGTTTGTGGCATGTGATGGATTTTAAGATTAATGTTCATTTAATTGCAAAAAAAAAAAGGAAGTCTAAAATATGAGCCATTACTTACCCTACTGTTTCACTCAGTAGGGTAGAACACATCAGATTTTTTATATTATGCAGAGGCTTCTGTGGTCCCCAGTGCATTGTGCAGAGGTGTTCCCACATTGATGCATTATGGCATACATCCCTTAGCTAGAACCAGACTGTGAATTTAGATATGTAAACAGTCCAGAGGCAGAGACCCAGACAGAACACCTGTCAGTCTCACTGACCCTCTTGCAGAGCTACTAAAGAGGGTCATTTCAGGGCTAGTAAGGAAAGCTTATGTCCTAGAGGCTGAGCTGGGTTATGGCAGCAAAATACATCAGTGCATCAGAGCAGGACTGACTGTCCCAGGGCAGACCAAGGGTCTTCTTGGTCCCATCCATTCCCAGCACTGCCCAGCAACTAATGAGCCCATGACCAGGTCAAACATTTGGGGATACTTTCCTGCAACCTTCTCTTACAATTTGAAAGCCACGGATTTCTTGAGACTGATGCATTGTTTTTTAATATCATGAACAATATATATTTCCATGAATTTGTCTAATCACTTTTTGAATCCATACCACAACTTAAAATCCATTGCATCCTTTGGAAAGGAATTGCCCAAGTTAAGTGTGCTTTCTGAAGAGACATGCCTCTTTGCTTCTGTTGAACCCATTGCACTGGGATTCATTCTAAGACACCTTTTGGATAGGAAGAGACAGTATTCTGCTCTGAGCTCTCTAGCCTACTGAGGACTGTTAAGATTTTTTTTCTTATTTCTCTGCAACATTTTTGAAAGGGGAATAACTGTGCACAGTTCTAGACATAGGTGCATCATACATACATTTGCATAGCAATATTTGTTCTCTATTCTGCTCTCTATTTTCCAAAACTTCCTAACAATGTGTTATTTTTTGACACTTAGTGAGCACTGGGCTGACATTATCTTAGACTTAATGTTTAATTAAACAACTCTTTAGAATCTAAGCCTTAGAATAACCTTGTCTTTCTCCTTCTGTCTCTTGCTCGTGGCCTGGGTGGTTTTTAGAAGATTAGGTGATTCAAGTCAGGTATCACAGGTTCAAGTAGTTTTTCTGCTAGTCCCTCCCATAACCTCCTAGCAGCAGCTGATGAAGGTGTGCAAACTCTATGCATTTTGGTAGGACTGTCCAAGACTGGTTTATCTCCACCCCTCCCATCATTTAACTGGCTTTATTTGTTTAATTTTGTCATGTGCTAGTGCCCTTCCACGTTCATTTCAATTAGCCCTACTGCATTTCTTACATGACTTCATCTCTTCCTTCAAAGCTGCGTCTGTGTGCCTTTTGTATTTCCTTGTCTTTGTTACAGTGGCTTTCCTGAGGGGTGTCTTGAGTTTTCTGTGCAGCAAAGCCTTTTATTTGAGTTGATGCAGTTTTTCAATGTGAAATTTCTTTTAGTTTTGAATACGCTGTATTTACTTTCCTAAAAGAAGTGGGGATACTGCCCAAGATGCACATATAAAATAGTGTGCTTTTTGAAAGGGAAAGAATATTTTCTTTCATTCAAATCTACTATTTCCTTGTAATTTTATTTCCTAATATTGACCCTAAGGGGGTAAGCCTTAGCCTGAATAAATCTTGTATGATAAATGTGATAGACTGAAGGATTCTTGCTTTTCCTTGTGAAGAAGGAGTTAATTATAACTCACTGTCTCTCTCCTCTTGCAGAACTACTCAAGATGAAGCTATTTCTTGGAAGAATACCCTTAGGAAGTTAGTGACCTAGAATGAGCTTGGCATAGAATTGCCTTTTAGCCTTAACTGTGATATTTGCTGCTGCAATCTCCTAGACAAATGGGTTCTGACAGGCTTTGCAAACAGCCTGAGGTCAGAGCCTATGAGCTTTCCGTGGGCAAATAAAAGCTGTGGAGTTGGGAACTTAATACATTTCTTGAGACAAACATCAGAATTCCCAAATCTGGAGATGGTACACAGTGGGACAGTGACAGGCAAATCCAGTCCCTCACAGGACTGTGAAAAGGACGTGGCAAGCTGAGAAACATGGTCTCTGCCAGGGATGGTTCATGAAGTTCAAGCTCTGCTTTGAACTGGAATGAAGACTGTATTTTTAATATTCCTTGACATAAGGCCCAGAAGAGAGCGGGTGATGGCACACCAAACTGGCACCCTGCCTTGGCCATCAAAATATTCTTCTGCAGCCCCTACATCTCCACCACAAACTGCTTAGCAACCTAGAGGTGGGGTTTTGCGGTGGAAGCAAAGGTGGGCAGCAGAGAGGGTCAATACCTAAGGTTTTCCTGTTTGGATATCCTCTATGCACACTGAACTGAAGGTAGTGGGGCAGCCTGGTACTATACAAGGATTCAGAACCCACTTGCTCCTATTTACGAGAGGAAGGATTTTCTTCCCACCCTAGCTGTTTGTTCAAGCACTAACCTCAGCATTTGTTTCTTGGTAAATCTCACAAGTATCCCAGTAGTTAGGACTGCTTGGTTATCTCCTGCGCATACACAGATGGGGGATGATGTATAGAAGATTCACACTGGAAGAATTTAATCTGCCCCCTTAAAAACACTTTGATTCCTGCAGAGCCTTAGATTCTTTTTTTTTTCCCTTGATTTTTTTTTTCAAGTTTGGGATTTTTGTAACTGAAGGAGAATAATTCAAATAAATCAGCAACCAGAGTAAATGCCAAACAATCACAGTTAAACTTTCTCAGTGTTTTAAATTAATAGGCCCTCTTCTCAAGATATTGTGCCTAACAGGATTTGATTGTGCTTTCTCGTCCAGAGGATTTCTGTCAGTACCTCTGCCAAATGCACGGTCTCGCAGAGGGAGGATTTGATAGAGATCCAGGTTAAGTCAGCCTCTTCATTCAGAGACAGCAACTGCCAGCCCCACACAGGCTGCAGCAGGGCCACCCAAATGTCGAGTTTCCACTGAGGAAGGCCAAGTTCCCCATATTCTTTTTTGTTTTTGCAACCGTAGCAGGGCTGTGTCCTTGGGTTCTTTCCATGCCAAATAAAGCGTCTGCACATTTTGTCTAGTTCATTTTTGTATGGCTGAGGCCTTTATAGCAGAGGCACCTGCAAAAATAGAAGTCTGAAAAAACGGATTCATTTCTGACAGGTTAACCAACCTGAGGAGTTAGAAATTATTGTGCTAGATCTATAAATACATTTGCAGCTTGCCTTGCAAGGGCAGCTTGTGAGAGTTAAACTGGCTGGGAATATTCTGAGCGCTAGGCATAGAGCACCCTCAGAGACACAGCTAATATAAAATGCTCCGAGGCAGATCCTGCCATCCAGCACTGCCATATAAATCTGGAGTAACACAGGCTGCTTCGGGGACGTTACTTCAGATCCACTTGGCCCAAGAGAAGAGCAGAATTCAAATGAATTACCCATGAAGAGAGAATAAAGAACATGTGCAGTAAATAATACATTTCTGGGTTTTCTGCCCTTCATGACTCTCTCTCATAAATGTTTCAGCATCAGTCTGATTGCTGCTTCACCGTGTCAGCCAAAAAAACAGACTGAGCAAGTGCATTTTAGTGTTGTTCACATCTGAGGCTGTTAACAGCTCAGAGAGAGGCAGAAGCACAGACAAAACCCTGCTTTCTAAGAGCATGACATTGTCCTCACCTGAACCATATTTGAAATGCCTCAAGACACATTCTGTGACTGCTCTTGGTCGGATCTAGTTCCCAGTTTGATTATTTTTATCTCTTGCAGAGTTGAAAAATAGGTAGGAGAGAGGGGAAGCAATTTTATAATAATGAAAAACAGTTTGGTCCTAGAGTGTCAATTGAAGCATTTCTGCATTTATGAAATGATTAATTTCATTCTGAAGAAGTCAATATGAAGCCTCACACTATTTCCCACCCTGTACTATCCTGCCACCCAGGCTGGCACCTGACACCAAACTTGAGTAGTTTTTCAGGGGATGTTACTCAGTGCATAATGAACCTTGTTTTATCTTTTTCCCCCCCTTACATTACAGTTGAATTCTTTCTATTCATTTACTTAATTCAGCTCTATTACAATACCTTTCAGATGTAAGATACCTGATTAGAATTAGCCTCTGTTACCATAAGGTGACCTTACTTCACGAGGTCAGGATGTGATCCCTGCCACTGGATGCACCTGAACACTCCCCTGCTGTGTTACGCAGGTTCTTGATGTTCCTGAGCAGTTGCCCAACACTAATTCAGGAGTAAAACCTTGGTGAGATTTGAGGAGCTATATCCACACCTGGAGCTACATCCACACCTGAAATAGCCTTTTCAGAAAATCTGAAACTACTCAGAATTATTAGTCTGCTTTCTTACTGAGCTGTCTTATTTTAAACTTCTCAAATGTGTTTTATCAATATGAAATACTGTTTAGTTTTGTTCATTCTTGTACTTTCCAGGTCTTTACCATGCAGATTCTTTCCAGCATTTTCCCCCAGATGTAGCATATTGTAATTCATTGCTCATGACTGCCAAAAAATGACAATTCCAAGACTGTCCACAGTAAATGAGATGAGCCTATTAAATAAATAGGGCAGAGACAAAACCTCAGTTACAGATTTGTGCATCTTTCTGACATGTCCAGCCAGAAAAAGAGAAATCTTGGTCTCAGTAGAACAAATGACCACCTGCACATTCTCACTGTCTGAGAAAAATCTCTCCATCTTGTCAGTTCTGCTGGTACTTACTCTCCTGTGTTCTCCATTAGGACTATCTTTCTATTGCCAAAACCAAGAAAAAAAGGATATGGCTCTCCTGCGTTCTTGATGGCTGTAGACTTTTTCCACATTTTATTTTCACTAATAAAAATTTATTTTTACTAATTTTGCTATTTATTTTGCAGGTGTGTTTTAAACATTTTTAATAATAGAGTTGCACTCTGAGACCTAGTATAGGAGGAGGTATAAATTGTTCTTGCCCTTTTTTGCAGCTTAATATTCTTTTCTGTTTAGAGAGACAAATCCTAGATCCACAAAGGTGAGAGGTTTTAACAGTAGTGGCACAGCTGCAATGATCTGGCCAAGGGATGCAGACAGAACCCAACATTTTTTTGTTGTTGAGAGTCAAAATGGGAGTTATCTGGAGGGACAGGTTTTCATGGTGTGCAGTACATTTCCAATGTTTATCAGTCTTCCTACTGAGACGCAGAAAATTTGTGGATTTACCTGTAATTCAGAGTCACCTTGAAAGCCCATAATGAAGTATCAATAATTGAGGGTAGCTGTTTGCTAAAAAGATTACTGACAGGCATGAAATAACAGTTACCAGTAGCTATGAATGTATTTTATGTCTTGGACATTTTCCTAGCAGACTTCAGTATTTCATTGAGTTAGGCAGTAGAAGTCCTGGATTTGGAGACTTCTGCACAGAAGAATAGTAGCATGATTTTTGGGGTGCTGGAGGGGAGAAAGTGGAGCTTTTTTTTTTAAATCTGTGTACCATGATGTTTCTTGGTTAGCCCAAAAGCATAATTCCCTTCAAAAGAGGAGAGGTCTGTTTCAGTTTATTCATTTTGCAGTATGCTGTATATAAAGAGAAAGAAGATGAGATAATTATTCCTGGAGAAAATCCAGAATTTTAATTAAATGATATTTTCACATTCTGGAATTCATGGCCATACTGGCCATACTTGCTTTCATGTTAAGAGCTTTCCAGATGACCTTCTCTACAAATACCTTTTTTTCTGCCACTAGAGGTCCTAAAAGCAATAAAGAATGGAGACAAAACATACCTATTAATTTGGGACTAGAACATTTTCACAAGCTGGACCTGAGTGTCTGGTCCCTGAAATCCTCAGTGTGGCAAGACAGCGTTAGTGTTAATGTTATGCAGACTGAAGGAAAGGCAGCAGAATTGCTCTAATACAGTAACTAATTCGAAGTACAAATGAAGGATGTTTGAAAATGGACATTCTTATGTAAGCTGTTTCTGCCAATAGCTGTGACTTTATTTAAATCAATACAACATCAACATGAACTGCATAAAATCTGACACTGTTACAGAAGCCTAGGACTCAGAATAAAAGCATTGTTTTTTAAAAAAAAATTACATCACAAACTTCAAAACCCTTTCTGCAATTAATTGCTACAAAACACGGCAACATCTGCTGGTAAACAAAGTGGCCTAACTTTGAACTCCAATCAGAGATCGTCAGTTGTTGGTTTTATGTACCTGGTTCAATTCTGCCGCTGAGGTTGACAGTCATTTCAGGAGCCATCCTCATTCTCATTTTCACTGCTCCCACTTTAGTTCAGTTCTACACATGAAAATGTAAAAAAGCCTCTCTTTGTCAGGCATGTCATTAGGAACCAGTACTTGCAACATAAACTTGAGGCTTCTGTTGTAGTAGTTCTGCAGTAGGCTGTTCTGCAGTGCTCCACTGCCATAGAAAGAAATGGAAGAAGGTACTTGGGAACTAGGAAATCTTCCCATTTGCCTCTTTATTCTTTCTGTTAAAAATCGAATACTGTTTTTTCTCATTTTGCTGAGTCTGCAGTTTTTGCTGGGATATAATTGTTGTGGACACAATTACAAGTGCTAGCAGTAAAAATCCAGAAAAACAATTTTTAACTGAAATTTGCCAACATATTGAAAGCAAGACAGCCTAGAGGAAAAGGTTCTTTCTTATGATGGGTGACAAGGAAGCAGAAGCACCTTGTCATGGGCAGCATGGGCTGGGGACCTATCTCATCACTACCTGTGTGAGCATCCCAGCTCTGTTCCAGAGAGCAAAGGAAATGGTGGGTCTTGTTCCATGCTGAAACCAAATTCAGAAACCTTGGAAACTCCTCAAAATGGAATCACCACTATCTGCCAAGTCTGAGCATCATGTTACATCTAATCTTGAATGAAACTGCCAAAATTGCATATTTTATAGAAAAGATAGACATCTTGTAATTAGCAAATTATGGTCTCATTGTTCTTATTTTACTTATCAAGTTCTTTTCCAGTGTCAAGACCTGTTTTGTTTCACCCTTTCCTCTCATCGCTGATTTAAGAGTTGTTCTTGGCACTAGAGAATCTTAAGAGTTCTGTCACGGGCTGCACACAGAAGGTTGTTCCAACAGCAGGAGCTGGAGCCGAAACTGCAAAACTCAAAGTTATTTCCTTAGCGTCAGCACCAGGCTCTGTTCCTGGGCTTGTGCGTGCACAGCCTATGCAGACGCCACAGACTGACCACAGGTTGCTGCACTAGGAAATTAATGTTTCCTTTGTTTCTGCAAAGCAATCAACAGCAAACTGCCCTGAAGAAGTGGCTCTTGCCACCATCTGGTGGCTTGCTGTGGCAGCCAGGGATCCATCAGTGGGACTGCATGGGCTCAGGGAGCATCAGTGCTCAGCCAGACTAAGTGTGGGTTTTGAATAATTTGTAAGTGAAAGCAGCTCTTGGCACCACAGAGGATAAGTTCTTGATGAGTATGACACACAAACTAGGTAAGACAACAGAAAGCCAGGGTTTATAAGACAATTTGTCCAATGTGTGTGAGGTTATGACTTTTGGTGCTCTTAACGCACCAACTTTGTTGGGTTATCTTAAATGAGCAAAGCAGCTAAAATAGTTGCTAAAAACTATTACAAAAGCACATCAGTTTTAAAAGCTATTTAATACAAGAATTTTTTTTTAAATTGACATGATGAATTCTATGTCTCTGCCTGCTTGAAATACTTTGATTATTAAACTCTGTACACTGCTTGGCTCTTGATTTCTAAGCAGGCAGTGTGTGCTAATAAGAGGAAAAGCAAAAGAAGGCAACACTAATGCAGAGACGTGTTGTCTCTGTAGGACATGTTTACATCAAACATTTTGATTTGGCTGTAGCTTTTGACCACTTTTGGTTTGTTCAGTAATCCCAAAGTAGATGTATAAAGGGTGATTGACAGAAGCAGCCTCCCAAGGGCTTGTACTCACATATAAATACCTGATGTTCTCCATCTTGAATTCCTGATACATAGAAGTACCAGTTGATTTTTTTTGAAAGCTGCAATTAATTTTTTTCAGTAATTATTACATCAAGTGATAAAGAAGAGTGTAAAAAAATCAGTTTTCACCTATTAGCATAATAAGAAGTGAATAAAAAATACCATGAAAAATACAATACTAAGTGATGTAATCCTTTAAAGCTCATTTATGCCTATAACAATGTAAGTGACATTATTAGATTATTTTTTATCAGTCTCTAAGACGGAGGGACTAATAAATGCAGGAGCAATCTTTTGAGTAATTGCACAAAATAGATTAGATATTTTAAAATATATTTAGTATTTTATATTATGCATATTTTAAAAAGTTGATTACTTTCCCCTTTTTCTCAATTTGTAACACCAAATTACCATTGATGTAAATAAATATCACAATAGTATTACCAAAGGTCATGGTCTCTAAGAAAGGTCATAGTGCAGCTACTTAGAAACTGAGTAATGCATTCAGCCCTCAGGCTGGTCTGTCTGTAACTTTGGTTCAAGCTAAGAAGAACCTTGCAAACAATCCTGGAAAACCTGTATCTGTTCTGTGTCGTGAAAATTCTGCTGCAGCTTTCCAGACTACTCAGCAGAGACATACAGAAGATTTATTATCAATATTAGAGTTAACATCTTCAAAATATATAGAGACACTTCTGAAAATTTAAATTCTTGTTCCTTTGGGACCAGATCATGCTTTATAACACAGCATCCTACACAGTGGGGTTTCTCAGTCTATGAACAAAGCTGTATTGGAAAGGTATGCTGTTGGATTTAACTCATTTGAGGAAACTGCAGATGGTGGCAAGTTTGTTCTTGGCTGTTATCTGCATGCCTAAAGCCAGACCTTGGGAGAATTGGAAGAGCTGGGCACTGGAAGGGATTTTAGCCTGGCTACCCTTTGGGATTATTTTCCTTCCACTTTACTCCAGTTTAAAATTTATATATGACATCTAAATTAATCATCAAGAACCCCTCTCTAATCAGTAGAGAAACAAGCATTTCTAACAGTGATTTACCCATAGTGGTTAAATACTTGCCATTGGTTACCTCTGGAAGTGTTCTTTGCTCACCAGTAGAAGAAATAGAAGAAACTTAGATCACTACCTTTGTTGTGACTACTGTTCAGGTGACCCCAGTTAACAGAGGTGAATCCTGTTCCATGTGTCTAAAGCATAATCATCCTCAAGAATGATAGCTAATTAAAAAAAAAAAAAAGCAGCTAGAAAGAAAGCAAAACCACTATGGCTGCTATCTCAAGTCATGTAGCCGGGTTGTTTCTCCAGAACATCCTTCCAAACCACCTGGTGAATGAAGGCTGTGAGCTTCCTGAAGGGTGTGCTGGAGTTCACGCTTTCCAGGGACTTTGCATTTGGAGTTCTTATTCAGACCTTTCCAATGAAACCAATGGAAATTATGGCAAAGGTCTGCAAAATCAAACCCCCTCTAAGATGCTGACAGGGGCAAGTCCTGTACATTTCTGTAAGACTCTTAAGTGATGGCTGAAAGAGGATTGCCACTGGATGCTTTCAACTGGGTTTTCTGCAGACCAGCTCTGCTGCAGCATGAGAAAAACAAGGTATTAACAAATCATAATACAATGAAGGAAATAAAAATATGTTTCTGTGTGCACTGATACACTTTATTCAGGGCAGACACATGCAGTTTGCATAGCTTAAAAACAAGAGCTTAAAAACGTTACCTATTTGCAAAACACTCCTTTTTTACTCTCTTCCAATATGTTTGCAGTTTGAATCAAACTTCTTGAGATAAAATGAGATACAAAATCCGAATCAGAAAGCTCGCATTCACATGTCACCTTCCAGCCGTTATGGAAACCTAGGCTGTTACTGTTCTTGTCTATGACTGAACATAGCTCCATTCTTTCCTGGGGACATCAGGAATGGGAGCTATTGCAATTTAATCACCAGACAGTATTATAGCTCAATGAACATCTTCAAGGCAGGACCTAGAAGCACTTACACGTGGACTGAGAGATACCCTCAACATTTCTTTGCTACTGGATTTAGCATAGGTTGATAAAGGTTGATAAACCTTCCTTCCCCGTTTAGACTTCAGGTTAACACATGGGGAGAAATACTGCCATTGATTTTCTGTGCCACTGACGGCACCTCACCTAACAGGAAAAACCCCAGCCAACACCAACTGCATCAACTGGGGCTCGGTTTAAAAGTACTTTGAATAATATTTCAAGTCTTCTTTTTCTTCAATTTACCATGAGCTGGGAGAGGAATAAACTAGGTTGTTTAGTAAGTGCTGTCAACCAAAAGGTGACCTGTTCTTGCATCTGACCTTTTAGCTCAGCTTCATGGGTGGGTTTGGCTCAAAGCACTCACTGTGCCTGGGTTGTGAAATTCAAGGAAACAGGTGGAGTTACCCTATAAGATATTTATTTGTGTTATGCTGAAATTCCTTTGCTCTTGCCTGAGGCTCTGCTTTGGAGGCCTTCAAAGTTTAAACTGCTTCATTCTTGCACGAAACATTTTGTCCGTACGTTTCTCTCCTGTCACGGGAATTAGTGGAATCTGAAATATTGACCTTGTCTAATTAGAGAACTGAAAGTAATTCCATGTTTTGTGGTGCTCAAAGCATCATTGTCTGCTAGTATTGCATGAAAGACGGGTAAAAATGAGGAAAACATAACAGTATGCTTAGCCACCACTCTTTGTTGAGCCCAGTTCCATGGGGAGAAGAATGTAGCTGATGGATGTAACCACAGGGGCAAAGTCTAAATGACCTTAGTGAGGAAACAGTATTGATACAACCAACCAATCAATTTAAAAGCCATACAGGAAGGAAAATAGGAAAACCAAGGATAGATGCTTTCCCTTTGTTTTTTAGAATTTGTGTGTAGTGAGCTATGTTTATACTAGAGGGAAGTGGGCTCCACAATCCATGTTCCCTTCTGGCCTGTGCTCTGGAATTTAGTTCCCTTGGAAACCAAATACACATTTACTCTGTTACTAAGTGAAACAAGTGCATTAGCAATTATTTTCTAAATGGTACTGCACCATAGATCTTAATTTTATTTTTCAAAGAGGTATTAGGTTACATATCTTTCTATTGTATATACATCTACAGCAAACCTTATTTTCTAGGTTTTTACCACTATGTTAAAAAGTAGTATAAATGAAGATGTCCATGTCTCTGAAATTGCAAACATTTCTTCTCTAAACCAAAGATCTTTTCATTCTTCTTTGTGATAAATATCATGTGTGGTTAATTACCATATTTGTATACATATTTTTTAAACATTTACCTAAATTCAGAAGGAATTATATTCCCAGTGTAATGTCCAAAATATAATAAATAATACATAATTTAAAAATCTGGCATACTTATAATTTAAAATAAAGGAATCACATGTCATTAAAACATCATTTTACTCAGCTTTTACATGATTTTAAAAATTCTCTTTTCTCACCCTATACTTGGGCAATGGTCAGAGATCACTTGGTGTTCTGGAAGAGGTTGCTATCATAATCTTACCTGAAAATTAAAGCATTTTCCAGAATGTCACAAGAAATTTTAAATGACACAGCAGAAATGGTAATAGATTCTGATGCTATCAAAGAAAGCGTAAGTGGTAATCAAGATGATTGGAGTGATGTCAGAACACTGTGTGGAATATGTAGTGCTTAAAGTAGACAAAGAGTTAGATGCTGTGCGATGTTTTGGACAACACAATAGAGAATACTCTTTGTGTTGTAACCAATTTTATATGCTCAATACCAATTTATTATGATTTACTGAGAGCAGGTGACTGGAAGGCTCTGAGAGAATACTCTCCTTTCTCTGAAGTTTAAACAATGTGCTGTACATTTAAAAAAACCCCACAATTTTCTGTCTCTTGAAAAGAATTCAAAACCTAAGTGAGTTTCATTAACGATGCCCTTCCCCTTTAATATGTACATAGGATTATGATTGATTTAGACTATAAATCAGATATGTTGATGTGGGAAGACTCCCAAATCTTTGTTCTTCTGTTTTAGCAGGCCCTTGCAAAGTGTCATCATTACTGACTTTATCTTCAAAAAGGAAGGTACTCTAATCAGATACTGAAGTGGAAGTTTGCTTGGCTAAGTTCATACTGTGTGAGACCATTCTTATTATTTAAGTTCATCTCTCATTCACTCCTTTGAAAGACAGCAGGTCAGCAGCAATGCAGGCTCTACAGAAGAAGCTTCTTTAGAAAAACTGGTCTTTTCAGGATCATCTTGAAGACCCAGGATAGCAAGAATCTACACAATCTTGGCTAAAACTGATAGTTTGAAAAACTTAACTCAGGCTACAAGCAAATGGAAGCAAACCAGTATTTTCTTCCTAGGCAGTCACTGTTGAAACTGGCTGTTTCCTTTCACTTGTTGTTTTCTGCCAGCATTTCTGTTACTGTAATAATAATAATAATAGTAAGCTCATTCCATGGTTTTAAAAGAGCAAATGGATGCCACTGATTCTTTCTATTCCCAAGTAAGTAGAGAAGTTGTTACTCTCCTTACTACCACAAAAGTTTCCTGAGGAGTTTTCCTTAAATATAATTAAAACAACAACAACAAAAAAGTCAATATTTCAGTCTCATTCTCCCATCCAAATTAGACTGTGGACAAGGATTTAAGGAAGGGTGTGCCAAACATTGAGGACTGTTAGTAGTCCAAGTCAATTAGAGCATTTACTGCCTAATTAAGTGTTAATTTATGTGTAATCTCACAGAGAATAGAAATTTGGCTCAGGCTAATTGGAAAACAAAATTTTTACAATTACATGTGGAAACATCTATTACTTTTATACATACAAAACCTACTTTGTTTTATATGAGTCGAGGGCACTGTAAAACAAGGCTAAACTCCTGTCCTGGTTTGGCTGGCTTCCTCTTAGTTTCAAAAATCTCACTTTTTTCCCTGTATCCTCAGAAGTCACAGCATATACTGAAGACAAGCTGTCTGGCAGCCAATTTTCCATGTTTCCTTCAAAGGGCAAACTTAACATTCTTCTGCAATAGCAGAGTTGAGAATGTTTTGATTCTCACAATCTCTCTATTCCCTGCTTCACAGAATAAATAGAAATTTTAGCTAGAGCTGGATTAACCAGGAGCCAGGCTTTTAAACAAGAGACGTTCCTGACTTCCCTGCATGCTACAGCAAACACAAACATCTTTCTTGTCCTTGCAGGAAATGCATCTTAAATCCCAAGTTCCCAGAAGTAATGTTAAACTTTGAAGACTTGACTTCTGCAGAGACCTGTCAGTCACCTCTGATGTAGCCCATGGGAACGTTCAAATTGCCACACCTGATTGGCGTTCTTGTTACATGCATACAGAAACAAGTCCTTCTCATCTTCACTCTTTGCTGCCTCTATGCATTTGCCAGAAAGAACATGGACAATCATTCCATTCTATAAGATGAGAGAAGAAGGGGAAAAAAGAAAGAACAAATTAGAAGTGAGAGATTTCCAGTAAAAGCTAGGCCATGTTTCAGAAAATTTATATGCAATATATCACCAGTAATAACTGATTGTTCAAATTTTTTTAAGCAATGCCCCAAACACAATGACTGGATTTAGCTTTGTGCCCAGAGCATGGTGAATATTTGTAGTTCCTTTTGAAGCTAACATAAGTGGTAGGTGCAGAGTTCTTTTCCACCACTACTTTTTTTTTCCTATGGCTGCAGGTTGTCATCAGCCCCAAACTAAGTACTATAGGCCATGGCATTTCATAAGGACCAGTTCTTGCCTTAGGAATCAAACCAAATTACAGTAGGACTGTTCCAGAGGATTGCTGCATCCCTACAACTACAGTAACTGCTGTTTTCCCAGGCTGTCCCAGAGCATGACATTTTTCAGTCTTGTTGAGGAGTTCCTGCTCCGCTGGGTAAAGTTCACTGAAAAACAATGAATTCCTCTAATAGGAAGTTTGCTCTTCTCTTACAATGCAGGAGAAAATTTAATTTTTCCCATTAAAAGCTCCACAAAGGGCTCTCATTTGGAAGGGGTCAGGATTTCCAAACCTTTCCTCAGTCTGAAAGAAATGGGAAAGGATTTGCCCTACTCTTATTTTCACAACCACTGATTCTGATTCTATTAATATAAGGCCAGTAAAACAAACAGGTAAAGCAAAGACATAGGATTTTAGGTAGGATTTCTGTAGTTTGTATTTCTAAACCAAATGTTTTTTTTATATAGCGGGCAAGAGACATCCCAATTTTTCTGGATTAAAAGGTACAGAAGTGAAATTTGCCCTTCAGGTACCTCATCCCTTCTTCACACAAATCCTGATATCACCCAGTGATCCCACAGTCACCATCAGCTGCCTTTCCCCCATCAGAGCCACTACTGACCTCCTGGACATCCCAGTGCTGGGTGCTGTTGTCTGTCTCCTTTGTACAGTTTTGAGGGACAACCTTCCCGTGTCTGACATCAAAGCAAAGCAGCGGAGCAGAACCAAGCCAGATTTCCTTCATGCTGTTATATTGAAAGTGCTGGGAAAGGGAGGGTTTGTTTGAACAATGATGGATGGACATCCCAGTTCATTTTTAAATACTAATTCTAAAGACAATTTCCTGTAGATGTTTGTTAAGATGCAACCCAAACATGAGTGTCAGAGACCCAACAGCCTTGACCCTTCAAAGCAGTCCCCGCTGCTAGCTAATTCTGGCATAACTATTTACCTAAGGAAAGGCTTTGTGAACTAAGATAATGTGTAACATAAACCCACCCTATCATAAAATTTTCCAGTTTAATAAATATTTGAACAGAAGGGTGTTTCTGACATGTCTTCACATGCTGCAGTTTGAAATGTGCCGGCAGCTCACCCTGAGCTAGACCAATGCCAGCTAGGGAGTCTAAATGAATCCACCTCCACCTTAGACTGTAGTTTAGGCATTAATCTTTAGATTTAGTCACTAATGGGGACCCCCCCAAATATTCTGGAACTGTTATGTATTTTTTACTCACAAGCTTTCGGTTCCCCAGACACTACCAAATATACTAAACAAATAAGCACTTAATGATATCTTCTGGAGCAAAGTGTGGGTGTCTGCCTCAGTGACACATGGGACATTGGCATTTTTTAAGTGGCATTCAGCTGTGGAAGAGTGGGTATTGTTGCTTTCACACATACTAATTTTGAATATGCCAGTATTTCCACTAGTTTCACCCCAGCTGCTTACATGTTGGGAGTGCCTGTCTTCTGCATGGCTCCCTAGATCTGACACAGTGCCTGTCCTCAAAATATACATTACCTGGGTGAGACTGTCACTGCAAGGGGAGAGTTCAATAGAGCCTTCTGCAGTAGCTCTTCCAGGTTTGTAATCTGCACAGAAGCCAACACCAGTATTGTAAAGCTGTAAGTAAAAGTTTATACTGATATAAATCACAATTGGATACAAACAAAATATCCTTCAGCTAACATTTTGTGATTGTATCCCTTTATGATATATGATTTTGTTCATAAATCAGGCACTGTCTTTTTCTTTCAGACTTGATCTTGCAAACTAACGTGATATAAAAGGCAGAGTTTCACCAAGGGTCAGTGTTACCCAGTGAGCTTTGTTTAAATTAGAGTGATCCACTTCTGGGTTTAACTATTGTGATAATTAATATAAAGGTATCAAAATGTTTATGCTAGTGGAAAATTGCACTTCAACGGGACCCTGTAGTCAGAAAAAACACAAGATATTCCAGAAGAAAAGACACGTGAAAATTCCTGTGATCCACACTCGGTTCTTACACTCTTCTCAAGCTAACCTTGAAAATAGAGAGCACATAGAATAGTAAAAGGACAGAGTAAAATCTGGCTAAAGATAGCTGAGTGTTAATTAGTAGACCTTGTTGCCTTGTTAGGGGGAACTCCCTTCCAGTAAGGCTGCTGGGAATAAATTCATATTTAATGAATATTTAATGAATTATAATTATCAACTATGTGTTTAAAAAAAACCCCAGACATTACGAATATTTTGTCTTGTACTCACTCAGCCACGGAACTGCTATTGCTATCACTTCTGTCCTTTGGGAAGTGCAGGACTGAATAAATGCTTTTTTTTCTCTATGCACATGGGTCAGTCAGCACAGAGATGTCTTTGCTACTGTCACTTCTGCCATCTGCATGAGGCAACACAGTTCTTTTCCTTTACTAATGGCACCTGAAAAACCTAAGGTTAGGATCCTCTGAGCTGGGACACTGAACTGAATCAGACACTCTGGGTTCAGTTCCTGGCTGGTTTTCAACATTTGTGTGAGAATGTGGGCCAGCTCTTTGTCTTTTTCTTTCTCTCCGAACTCTGGTTGCATTGCCTGTTTGGACCGAGTACTCGGGACATGGAAGTGACACTGGAGTCTTTGAACAATGCAAAAAAAGATCATTCTTTATAGTGTGTTTCCTCTTACCTTGCCAGAAAATCTTGGTGTGTCTCCAGGTTGGGAGAGTTCAGGGTACACATTTGATACAAACCACTGGAAATTTCTACAACCCAGTCTCTTCTGTAGCTGAAGGCGCTCGCTGCAGTCTGGCTTCTCTGCCTTTATGGAGAAAAGGGAAAAGGGGCAACAAGGTTACTGGTGTATTTGTCTTAGAGATGCTAGGAGTGGAAATGGCTACACAGGAATTATTTCTACCACCTTTTCTATTCTGAATGTTATTGGTATTGATATGTATCTCTTATGACATACGCAAAGGGGGAGATCCAGCTACAGACTTCGTCAAACTTTGTGCTAAAACAGCCACAGCCTGGCATTGTGACAGAAGTGTTTCTGAAGTAGCTTACATTGTAAAAACAAGTATGTCCTCTAAAAATTATAATTATACTGCAGGATAAGTAAGTCTTCGTCGTATTTTTATTTTAAAAAGTTAGGACCAAGTTTGATAGTTGTTGCACAGAAATTCAGTGGGACTGTATTAGATTGCCATTTAATATAGAATTTTTCCTGCTGATGAAAACTCAATTTCCTGGCCTTTAGCAGCCCAAATTACCCAGTTACTGTTTGTCCACTATGATCAGAGGGAATAAGTGATGACAGAATTTAGCCCAAAATATAGTCTATCACCTATTATCTGTCTATTATCTGGCAGTTACTAAATATAATGAACAAAGGTGTTCTGCAGCTATAAATGCATAAAACCTTTCCTATGCTTTGTCTGTTTTCTTGAATTATAAAGACACAATATCAGCTCTCAACTTTCCTGGTAGCAACTCCGTTATGAAAAAAGACAAATGCCTTCAACCCCATCTGCACTGCAAAGGACTGACAGGATAAAAATTTGAGGGTATTTAGCACTAAAGATGACTAACAGGATTCTCAAAACTCTAATCACTTATGTGTCTAATCCTTCAGTTTCAAAACCACACAAAATGCTTTTCTAAATCTCTCAGTGCCCAAATATTAAAAACATCTAACAACCCTTAAAAGTCTCTCTCCTCTTTCTTGCCAGCAGTAGGTCTCCCTTCTTCATGCTTCTACTTTTTAAAAAATGCAGTTTGGGATGGGATTCCAGGGGAGTGGTCTGGATTTCTTTGTCAAAAATTAGAATTGGCAATGTAACCAGAGAATTGCCTGTAGATGACTTTTTCCCAGACAAGCTATTTCTCTGTATCCATAAGAAAGAAAGAAAAGGACTTTGCAGCATGGAAAACATTGACAAATTAAGACCTTGGAGATCAAAGGTGAGGTGTCAGTCTCTAAAGGCAGAGATCAATCATTCCATATGGCACTGTTTTCCAGCCTTTGAAAACTCCACAGGCAAAGCTCAACAGTTGCAATATGTTAAAAAGAACCTCATACTTCAGTGTCAGTCTTAGATTCAATAAGAATAACAACAAAGTTTAACAATTCTGCACTACACAGAACCGTCCTCTAGAGGTTTTCTTGGAAAAGGGAGAGAGAAGTAAAATGCTTCCCCTAAAAAGAGATGTTTCTCCCGAGACTCTGCCTTGGCTGAGGAAGACAGTGGCAGTAAATCTCCTTTTATCATACTAGTTACAGTCTGCATTTGATGCTGAATAAATGGTGTAAATAATTTAAAGAAGCTCATTGTCCCTGTAAACCCATCTGAAAGGAAAATGTGCTTGTAAATTAGATATGCAAACTACACTAGAAAAGGAGCAAAAGAGCTGGTGGCTGAAGTAGTAGAGAGCTGGGAAGAGCCTAATTCATCTGTTTAATGCTCACACCACGGGCATCCTGTGCAGGATGTGATTCAGAACATAAACCAAGAAGGGTTATAAAGCCACCTAAATGGGGGTCACTGGTTGTTCTCTGCAGTGAGCAATGGTGGTGGTGGTGCAGATTCATGGAGAATTCTATAGTGGCCCATAGGTGGCTCTGCTCACCCTCTCAGCGCAATAAATCCCCTCAGGGCCCTTTGCTGCTGAGTGGCAATAATGTTCTTTCTTGCTTGAGCCTTTTGAATACATCCTGCTGCACTGACAAGCTGAAAACATCAGCTGTGACAGAAAGGAACGCACAGAAAGGGCCATTTATGTTATGGTATGCTGCACACGGAGATCATAAAATTGATCATTTGAGGGAGCATCATACTCAGAAGTAGTGAAAGTACAGTAAATTCACGAATACAAACCGCACTGAGTATAAGCCGCATCTCTGGGTGTTGGCAAATATTTCGGTTTTTGTCCATAAATAAGCCGCACCTGAGTATAAGCCGCTCTGTCGTTCGCAGCGAGGACCCGCGTGCAACAAAGTTGCCAAATACTAACAAAACCGCGGCATGGCAGGGGGTTTACTGGCTCAACTAAGCCTGTGCAGGCTCGGTCCGCTAGGGGCTGCCGACGGGGCCAGGTGGCCCAGCCCGGCGCTGCCACTCGGGGCTGGCCGCCACCTCTGGGTTTGTTCACCCCGGCCCCGCTCCCGCCGCGGCGCCGGCCGGGCACGGAGAGCGCGCCCCGCTCGCGCTGCGGCGCTGGCTGGACACGGAGAGAGCGCCCCGCTCACGCCGCGGCGCTGGCCGGGCACGGAGCACCCCCTTGCTCCCGCCACGGCAGCGGAGGGCGGGGGCAGAGCACCCCCCCACCGTCCTCCCCGGGCCGCGGCAATGGTGGCGCAGGGCCCCCGTCGGCTCCCCGAGCCACGGCAATGGCGGCGCGCCCCCCCACCCATCCTCCCCGAGCTGCGGCAATGACGGCGCAGGGCCCCCCGTCTCTCCTCTGGACTGCGGCAGAGGAGGGAAGGAGAGAGCTCTCCCTCCTCTCTCCCCGCCCCCCGTGCTGCCTGCAGGGAGCCAGGGCAACACAGTAACACTGTAACAATCGCGGAATGCCGGCTTTTACTGGCAGGTGCTTGGCTCGGTGCCCTGGCTGGCACGTCTGGGGTTGTAAATGTCAGAAAATTATTCACATATTAGCCGCCCCCGACTATTAGCCGCACTTCCGGGTTTCCACCAAAATTTTTGTCAAATTGCTGCGGCTTGTATTCGTGAAATTACTGTATTCTGGCTAGAATAAACTCAGGCAAAAGTCATGCTGCTTAGAGCTAGCAAGCTGTATCATTGGTGACTGTAGTTTTTAGTAGAGAAAATTACTTCTGAGCTGACAAGAAAAGCCTTCAGGGAATTATTAAATGATTTAAAGACCTCAGTGCCCATTTTAAAAGGCTTGGTCTAGTGACTATAACCCTTTCTGAGTCAATTGACAAGCTCCTGGCCAGTGGAGTTCAAAACTACAACACAGACAAGTAGGGAGGATCTTTAAAAAAGATGTGAAAGTAAGAGTAAAAAAGGAAACACAATAGCTCCAGACTCTACAATTAGTAGCCTGACTGGAGAGGCAGATCCACTGGTGGAGCATAAGGAAGTGGGACTAGGTGACAAGAGAGAAGTTATGCTGATATACAGTCCTGTTCCTCTCCCTGCTATAATGCAGCTCCTGCTGGACCTGGCTTTCTTGGGTGATGGCCAGCCCTGAGTGACTGAGGCATGCAGGACAGGTATTACTGGAGCCATTGGTGCTCACCAGTGCAGATAAGCTCATTAAAGCCATCAGGATTGGTGGCAACCTGGGCTGTAGCGACCAAGCCCTTGTTGAGTCTGTGATCTCAAGGAGTGTGAGCCTGGTGAGGAACAAAGTCAAGACCCTGAGCTTTGCAAGAGGAAACTTCCAGCTGTTTAAGGAGCTGGTGAAGGAGATCCCCATTGAAACTTAAGAGCAGACATGCTGACCAGAGCTGGCAGCTCTTTAAAGCCACTTTTCCTACAGTGCAAGAGCTCTCTATCCTGGTGTGTAGGAAATTGAGCAAGGCAGTCCAAGCACAGCTGGGTAAGGATCTGCTCCTTAAACTCAGGAGTAAGAAAGAAATGCACAGACAGTGAAAGTGGGGACAGGTGACCTGAGGAAAGTACAGGGATATGGTTCTAATTTGTAGGGGTAGGGTCAGGAAAGCCAAGGCAAAGCTGGAACAGGACTTGGCAAGGGACACAAAGAATCACAAGAAGGGATTCTATAAATACATAGGTCAGAAAAGAAATTATAAGGAGAATGCAACCCCCCTCCCCATTGATAACCAGGAAGAATGAACTAGTGGCGGCTGATATGGAGAAGGCTGGGTTGTATTCCTCAGTCTTTGCAGGCAGTCAGGCTCTCCATTCTGTCAAGACTGATCCTCTGAGTGAGTGGGGAAGGTGAATGAAATCCCTCCCCCTACAAGGGAAAAGTAAGTTGGGGATCACTTGAAAAACTGAATAAAAGTGAAGGCTTCAGGGACAATTTAGAACAGCCTCCCAGTACCTAAAGGGGACTTACAAAAATGAGCAGTAGTTTTAAACTGAAAGAGAGCAGGTCTAGATTAGTTATTGGGAAGAAATTCTTTACTCAAAGGATGGTGAGGCACTGGACCTGATTGCACGGAGAAGCTGTAGAGGCCTCATCCCTGGAAGTGCTCAAAACCAGGCTGTGGATGGGGCTCTGCGCAATCTGATCCAGTGAATGGCATCCTTGTGCATGGCAGGAGAGTGGGAATGAGATGATCTTTAAGGTTCCTTCCAACCCAAACCATTCCCTGATTCTATGATTCTATTAAATGCAGGAGCAAATATGAATGGGAAACTGCACAGCACCTACCCATGCTCTGCCTAAATGCTTTCAGTGATTCTTTTTTCCCTTAAAGTGTGACATTGTTAAATGAACAGGAAGATAAATGATACATTTTCATTCAAAACTGCTCACAAGTTTGTCCACTGCCTTGTAGAAAGAATATGATTACAAGAAAAAGGAGCCAGAGGATGCCTGAGAACTGCAGCAACATGAACATTATTAACAACATTAACTGCACCAACAACATTCACTACAGTTGCAAGACTCTCAATAGGCAAACATCTACTTGTTTGTAATACAAGGGATACACAGTTCCTTGACCACCCCTGATCTGCCATGGGATTGTGTGTTACCTGCAGATGGTTCAAATATTTCCCATGGTTCAGCTGTATTCCAGGGCTACACTGCACACCTGCCTGCAAGCCTGTCCTACCTTACAGGCTGCTGGGAATCTAAATTCTTGGAGGAATATCTAGTCAGATGTCTGCACCATGCTTCTAATGAAAATGTAACTTGTAAATAGTGGTGTGTTGAGACCTGACTTTCCCAATTCAGTTACTTCTGGATACATCAGTTCAGGGGAAAAAAACATATCTTTTTTGTCACTAGATCACTCAGATATGTTCCCTTCCAGGAGAGGTGCTATAATTTGCCACTCGCCTGTGAATAATACTGAATATCCTCAGGAACCATATGAGGAAGGCCTTCAGTAATCAAGAATAAACCTCCTAGGATGGTCCTTTGAGCACACAGTGCTGCAGGCTTCTACTTCAGATGCATCACAACCTTCCATGTACTATCAGTGAAAAAGCTATCAGTGTACTATCAGTGTACTATCAGTGTACTATCAGTGAAAAAACAAACCACAGCTTGTTGGGGAGTCATTTGGAGAAGAGGTTATACTCCACAAGGTTTGATAACTTCAGCACAAGGCTGAACTTAGGCACAAGTTTTTCTCTCTCCTTCCTGATCAGATGGCTCTTTCAGTGGAAGGTTTAATAAAAAGATCATCCCCTGCCTCTGACTGCATACAGACACCCCATTTCTATTCCTCTCCTTTCACCTATCTCAACATAAACCTCAGAAACAAACCTTTACAGATGTCTTTACCTTGCTGATTAAGAAAGCTGCTGTGTCATGCTTGTAGAAGTTCTCTTTAAATGAGCCCAGCCAGGTCTCTGCTATTCGGATTTTGTTCCTTACAATGGCCTCTTCGTAGGAGAAAGCACGAGGGAAGTGATTTCGATAGACGTGCCCAACTCGGGAGCATGGGATAATTTCTACAGAGCCACCACAGAGCCAGGTCTGAAACACAGGTGAAAGCACAAAAAGAGATTACCTTATTTAGATTACAGTAATTTCACGAATACAAGCCGCATGGAGTATAAGCCGCACTTCCAGTACGTCGACAATGTTGATGTCTTTGTCAATAAAAAAGCCGCACCCAAATATTAGCCGCACTTTCGTTCGCGGCGAACTTTCACAAAGTCGTCATTTAGTAACACAATCGCGGATCGCCGGGGCTTACTGGCTTACTGCCGACCTCAGAAACATTATTTCCAAGTGAAAAAACACACAGACAATAGCTGCGGCAGCATTCCCTGCAAGTTTTATTTACAAGCCGAAAAAGACACGAACAATAGTGTGGTCATTTTGCGAGCATTCCCAATGGATCTGCGTTGCCTTTAAACAGCAGCTCAGCCACGCGGGTGAGCGGCCGAGCTCCGAGCTGAGCTGCATCTCCATGCTGGCACAGCCACCCTACTCATCCGTGCGAGCCGAGCACCGCCCCCAACTCTCTCCGTGCGAGCCGAGCGTCTCCCCCACCCCTCTCTGTGCGAGCCCAGCCAGCCGCACAGCCGCACAAGACTGAAAACACTTAAAAAAGTACAGAGAAATATCACACACTTTTATCAAACTGCCGTGGTAACTTGCTGAGGTAACTCACCGAGGTAACTCACCCCGATAACACCCCCCGCCCCTCAGTAACGCCGCCATCCACAGGCAGGCAATAAGCTGTTCTCTGATTGGTTCATCATCGGAACACCGGGAAACCATGGATTTCAAACCGTTTTGGCTCGGGACAGGACCAGCACGGTACCAGGTAAGGGCAGATATCACATTTTTGTTAATAAATTAGCCCCGGAGTATTAGCCGCACTTCTGGGTTTCCACCAAAATTTTGGTCAAAACGATGTGGCTTGTATTCATGAAATTACTGTACTTCTATCTGAAATGGAGAAGCTCCTTTACTCTAGACTCTGCTTCAGGAAATCCTGGAAACAGCAGGAGCATTATTATGTGCTTCTTCATACATTGCTCCTCACAGACACAAAGAAGATACTGGGCATTCAGACCTCTGTTTTGACCCAGTATGGCTATTTGTATGCTTTCATGTTTTTCTGTGCACAAACAGTGCAGAATAGTGGAGAGATCTGGGTGCACACTTTTCCTTATCTGGGACAATAAAAACACTATGCCCTTTGTGCCTGCAATTTTCATTGGTTTTCAATATCAGTTACTTTTTGTATTCAGCAAAAGTCAGTTCAAAGGATTTAATATGAACAATTTGCTATTAAAACTACAGGCTGGCAAAAAAAAAAAAAAAAGCGCTATTCTCCCTTTGGTTCATGTTAACATACCAGAATAGAAGAGGCAGCTTTCAGAGTGTGCCAAAAGCAATGACTCAGGCCTCAAGCAGATAGTGATAGCCAGCAAAACTTCCTTTTCCTGAAATAATGCTCCTAACTCAGAGCAGCTGCATGTTCTTGTATAATCCAGACAGGATGTGGAGTGTGGGGATAGATTTCTACAGGGAAGGTTGTAGTCTCCATAACCCAACAGGTTCTGCACTGTTTTTACAAATATCTTCTTGCTTTTTCCCTCAGGTTCCTTAAAATTGCAATACTTATCACAGCTTGATGTTTTAATTAAAGTCCTTACCCTAATAGATAGTTCCAGGTTTTCTGCTCCCCACATGGTCATGTCAGAATCATAAGCTCCAGTATTTTGGAAGTAATGTCGATCCATGGCCACCACTGCACCAGCTACTGCAGGACTCCTGTGTAGAAAACAGATTGGAAGTGAACACCTTGAGTTATGGATAAGGAATTACACAGAGGGTGAAAAATCCTCAATTTCCATAGAGAGAGTATAATAAAATGATTCAATACTGCTCCATATAAGCTTGAATGAACTTTATCAAAATAAAGAACGACTGGAGTGTAATTCTAGGATTTGCTTGGAAGGGGGCTAAGAGCTGAATTACCAAATAAGACTCAGAACAGAGGGGAACATTGCAGATATGCATATTCAAAACAAGAGACAAACAGATCATGATTAAGAAATCTCTTTTAACTCTGTATGACCAGTCCTTTTCTTTCCCTACAAACCTCCACACCTTGTCTAGTCAGGCTGTACTCCAGCTGTTTTGATGTGTGGAAAGTATTTGCCACATTGAAAGTGTGACTGTGATGTAGTTAGAATGATTACTAAAGGCCAAAACAAACAGCACAAACAAAAAAACTATCCCTTCAGAATTACTAAATGAGCATGTGCAAGTAACCACAACTTTCTCTTGTTAGCTGGAAGATGACCCAAGATGACACAAGCTGTACAGTTTTGCTGCTGAGCTGATCAATTGTCTGATGGACTGTTACCTGATAGGGCTGATGGGAGACTGTCGTACCTTCTCTTCATGCTCTGGCACTGGTTCCCAATGAAAATCCAATTTCCAATCAAAAACACCTCGGTGCAGGCCCACAGAGTGATAATACTGAAAGGTCTCCCAGTCTATGACATCTATGACAGGGGAGATGACACTGTTTCTGCAAAAGACAATACCATTTATTTCCAAAACCAAAGCATAAATTAAGTTCATTACTCTGTTAGTAAACATTAGTTCTCCTCTTTGACGCTGTCAAGCACAAGCACTCCTCTAAATGCTGAGTGCCCTTAGTTTTCCTGCAGACAGAAGTTCAGGTGCTCAGTGCATGGGAGTACTAAGCATACATAAGTGAGGAATCTGAAGATCAATAATTTACTGATACCCTGTACCTTGCATTGTCATTTAGCACTGTCTAGGATTTTGTTATGAGTTGACCATCAGAATTCTCATAAAGCTATTTCCCACAGAGGCCCCAGACTCTGATGCTACAGGCTCTGCATGGATGCAAAGTTTATAGCAGAAAATGCTTTGGCCTCTTACACTTTACCATCCTTTGATTTTCCTGTAGATGTTGCACACATTTCATGAGTTCGTCACATCAGGCCAATAAAGAGTGCACTTATCCTTGGCTTGTACTGCTGGTTTTTTTGAAAAAAATATTTATTTACTGAGTTAATAAGCTAGTGCCTGTTTGTATTTTATCACAATCTTAGAATGGTCTTGCAAAAATGCTATCAAGAGTGGAGTCTACTTTTAAGAGCAACAACACTGTAAGTGGCAATCCTTGAATTAATTTCTAACTTAACTTAAATTTGGATTAGTCTGAGAAGAGGTACTAGACATTTCCCTATGGCAAAGAAGTCACAGTATTTCATAGTGTACTTGCACATCATCTTGGAATTATCTGGTAGTTTCAGAACACTCTTCAATGTTCCTTGTTTTCAGGTCAATGATACATCACATTTGGAATTTTCAGAGTATGAATGAAATGGTATTAGGAACTGGAGGGGAAAAAAAAGTGTTGGAGAATAACATTATCCATTTCTTCTCTGTAATGCTAAAAGGATAGTCTCTGGTCTCAGTGCAAAGGCTTGTCTATAGACAGAAGTTCCTCTGGAGAAAAATCAATAATATTTAAGAGGGATTAAAGTACACTGGAAAAAAATTATTATTGTTCTAGAGTAGGTATATTCATGTAGGAAATTATTCCCTAGGAAAAAACTTCCTATTAAAACAGAGAGAAAAATGAAATGGTCAGTTTGGGGGCAAAATGAAGACGTTTTTTGTTGTGAAGGATGGATCAGGAAAACCTTATAAATATGATTGCCTGGCAAAAGATTTTGAGAATACAGAAACTATAAGCAAAATTGAAATGAAAGCCATCTTTGAGATACCAAACCTTAGTTACTAAATAAATAGAAAACAATAGAATGGTCAGCTGAAAGTAATCCCCTCTTGATTAAACAATTCTTTCTGCTTGCAAGCAGGTCCGAAGGTCAGAGAAGACCCTGCTGGCTTGGCAGAAGGGGGTCCAAAGAGTAGTTTTTAGGGTTTAAAGTGTAACATAGTCTGGTAATGTAATGATTCTTATAGGCTGTATGTAAATGCTATAGGATTTGTATCTTGTAGTAGATTGGTTAGTGGAAATTAGAATATTCAGCACAGAAGAAGATTTATTGTATTGTAATGGGAACCTCTCTCTCTTAGAACTCTTAGCTCTTAGTCTCTTAGAACTCTTAGCTCTCTCTCTTACTACCCTCTTACCTCTTTCTCTTACCCCCCCACTCTCTTACTGCCCTGCTCCGAGCTGCGGCTGGCAGCTCCCGGCAGGGCCCTTTTACCCATGCCCTTTTGCAATAAAGCACAAGTTCCAAGACCTGGCTTTACAGATCTCTCCGTCTGTCCCAACCGTCCAGCCCACCACCTACAGCTTCCTACAGTCACCTACAGTTTTTATCTCCTCTTTAAAGATGTATGTGTTGGTCAGAAATCACAAGGAGAGAAATTTGCTTGAAACATAATACTATCAGTGAAAAAAGGACATCTCAGAAGTCTCCAGTGTAGTGAGACATTTTTCCATGGCAGAGGGCAGAATCAGCTAAGGAAGAAGGTAGCTCTGGATGATGTTAACATCATCTTGACATACCTTCTTTGCCTCTACAATCACTAGAATAATGTTTTTTCAGTATCAGAGTGGTGGAAGCTGCCAACTTTGTTTTTTCACAGTTGACATTTCCTGTAGAGGATTTTAGAAGCCCACAGAAAAACAGACTACTGTTTGCCAGTTGATAGCACAAAGATGAACCATGCAGAGGATTTCTTTAAAACGACTCAGTTTTGTTTCCTAGTAAGAGTAGACTGTCCTGTAATGTGCTTAAGCCAGGAAGATTTAAAATAGAAAAGTGATCTTATTTCTCTGCTCAGGTGTAAAACCATCCCTTATAATATGCAATAATAGGCACTCTTAAAAACAAGCATCTGATTTATAAATAGGTGAGAAAATTTTATGGTCATGTGCAGCATTTGCAGGCATATACATCAAGGCAGTGAGTTCTTGTCATCCTTCCACAGGACTCAAGAAGAAATGGAAAGAAGTGATACTAAAAATAATAAAGCTGAAATCCTTCCCTGATTCTGCTAATGATGTCCCTGTGATACAGTTTTGTATCCATGACAGGAGAAACCACACAGCACTCAAGCCAGCAGGGCCTTTCTACTGAAAGTTTTACTCACTAACAGCATGCAAACTACCTGCTTCTGAAAATTACTAAAGGTGGTGTCCCGCTGGACTCACACAAACTTGCATTTTTTTTTCCTTTGATATGCTGGGTGAATGCATCTGACAAGTTAAAAGGATTTTAAATTACTTAAATGTCAAAAATGAAAAGTCATTGTAACAGTAATTTCTGCAGCCTGCTGCATTTTCCAGATGTACAAGTATCTCCGACAACTGCCTGGTTGGGAGCATAGATGCAGCTGCATAATTCCCACCTCACTTTGCTGCTGCTTGCTGAAACCCACACTATCTATTGCTGATGGTTTTTCCATTCTCATTCAGAAAGGACTGAGGAATTGATGACCCCAGGGTAGTTAATTTTATGACTTCAGATTCAAGAGGGAAATATCAGGAGGGCATATTTGAGCAGAAGCCGGAGGCAATATAGACTAAACCACTCAAAAGACCTTGACCATGCAGACTAGACCGCATCTGAACTGATGTGAACCACATGAACCAATCCTGGATAGTTCAGATAGAGACAATGCAAATACAGACACATTCAGATATATTCTGGATCAGATGATGCAAATACTTCAGACTATCCTACATTTTCATATCATTTCAACTATTTAAAACCTGTCTTTTTTTTTAATCCACCTTAAATTTGTTGCCACTATAAAGCTCTAAACTCCAATGGTGTTTCTGGCATCACTGCAATTGCTCACAAGGGTAGGCACTACAGTATTAATTCTAGTTATTGGGCATTGATTCCTCAAGATTCCATTTCAAGAAATATACGAGTAAGGGCATAATGGATTCTGATAGTGTGGAGACCAAGCAATTATCCAAACTATCTGCAAATTATGACATGGAAAATTACAGTGTTTAAGCTGAAAGTAACTTGCAGGAATAGGCCACATTCTATCCTGGCTAAATTCAACCATAAACCAGAACAAAAGAAAATCTGATCTCCTTTCCCACAAAATTATACAGTAAAAACTGATAACTATGTTTTAGAGCTGCTGCTTGTGTAGCTTTTTCAGAATGCCAAGATTAACAATTTTCAAAAGTCTGTTTGTAAGAGTAATTCTAGACCTTCACCTACTGTACGTGTAGTATAGTCAAAATATAGTTCTGCTGAAACCAACAGATACACACTGTCTTAAAACTAAATATTGGGAGTGTCTTTCTGATCTGAAATAGAGGAATTGAGTAACTTGTTCACTATTCAATTTTAATTCTAATCAAGCAGTGCTTTACCCATTTTTTGGTTGGTATGATTTAAAATAAAAATAAAATAGCTGTTTCCTGCATATTCAAGGATGGTTGAATATTTGTGTAGTTCTAAATGCAAATTTGCAGTAGATGGTAATTGGAAGACATGCTTAGATAATCCTGTTTTTAACTGGATAACTAGCAGACAGCAGCTTCTCAGCACTTTGAAATGAAACACAAACTACTGCTAATTTTACATGTGGAATCTGAGGAAAGGGAAAAACAGGAAATTCAAATGCAACTAGCAGCAAGGCTTTGAACTGTTTGACTAATCTGTGAATATTTCAAATGCTTGGAACGTACACAAATTACAAAAGGTCACAATTTCATGAAAAAGAGTAACCCAAACAAGAACAATTTCCTGATTTGGCATTTCTTTACCAAATACAATTGCAATTGAAATGTCTTCCCATGACCCTTTACAGTAAGCATGGACATTACGTTCTTTTCTAATTTTAACCTAAGTAACATGGGGAGAGGAAGATTTAATTAATGTATCTGTTTTGAAGTTCTGGATACACTTTTTTTGAAAGTGCTTTTGTATTGATTTATACTTTCTTTTGCTGGAAAGGGATTTTAATCTGTTTAAATTCTCCTTTAAATACGGAGGGAAAAAAAATAAAGAAAATTATGTACATTCCTCAACCTATTTCAGGGTGCATCACAGCTTGCAAAAATTAGATAGCTAAGAAATCCAGGCAGTCCTGGTTCTCTGTTTCTGCATGCAGTCAAAACTTCAGTGAGTAACTGAGGACCCAAGCTAGTTCCACAAAATGCTGCATTTCCATTGAGAGTACCTTGCTGGCTAACTGGAGTCTTAGAAGTATAGACCACTTGAAATTAGATAGGGTTAATAAGAAGATAAAATGCAGTGATAAGGAATAGCAAAGCTAAGTTATAAAGGATTACGTACTTAAATACTTGGTCTCCTTACAAACCACCTTCAGACTAACTTAGGGCATAGGAACAGTCTACTCGAATGGATGGACTATTCATATGCTAAGCACTAGGCAAATGTATACAAAGCTGAGTGCTAAGGGAATGCTTTGGGAATGCTTTATTAAAAAAAAAAATTTTTTGAACTTGCCTTTTTTGGCTAAAATATTAAAATTTGTGTGTAGAGTAACAAAATCTGTAGAGGTAACCAATATCTTTTAACACTGGACAGTCAGGGCACTGAGCCATGAATTATGCCTGAATCTTTATTGCTCCTGTGTTTAGCAGTAATATTTGCCTTTGGCTTTAGACTCTCATCTTTATTTTCCTTTACCTCAACTTCTTTAAAGTAGGTCACCTTCTGATCCTGATAAACTGTGAAAGATTGTAAAGAGATAGCTTATCTTCCCATAACCTACCATGTAAATACAGAACATTTATTGAATTTGAAATGAACGTTATTGACAAATGGGAGATATAAAAGGGTCGAGCAAACACAGAAATCCCAGGAAGCAGGCTGTTGGATGTGAAGTGTATGGAAGGCTTTCAAAACAGTGAGAACAACATGGAATTGCATGCTCAGATGCTGGGGTTGTGTGGGCTCTGAATGGATAACATCATGCTTTCCCAAGCCTGTGAGAAAACAGATGGCTTATGTATTTGGTAGCTCAAAAAAAGCTGGGATATAGGCCACTGAAAAGTGGGGAATTAGAATAAAAGAGATGAAGAAGCTGTTCATCTTTAGTGCAAAATATTTCCCTTCTCTCTTGTGTATTACCATAAAATCAGAACCACACAGAAAATTCTCTTTCTATTCCTATATCTACAAGCAGAGGCTTCCATTTGTTCCTAATGGGAACACACAGATGATGAAACACTTTCCCAGTGCTGTGCTAATTTCTCATTCTGTTTATCAGCTTTTTCATTAAAGATTAGTGTCCTAGAATCACAGTGCTAAGTAGAGGCACTTTGAATTTTAGAAACCAGATAAGCTTTTAAATATAATATACACAGGCTTCTGTTTCCTAATCTAATATTTGAGCTTTGGTATAGGCAGTGCTCCAGCACAGAGAGAAACGCCATTGCAATGAGGAGCAGGGGAAAGGTCCTAAGGGCTAGCTACCCCTTTGAAAACCACCCCTCTCTCCATAGTTATGGTGCCCAGGCCTCTTTTAGGGGTGGAATTCCTTGTCAAGGATGTAATTAAGGTTCATTTTGCTTGCATTGAAGTATTTTAAGGAAATATGTTTTGGATTTTTTTTTTTTTTAATCATCCTGCTTCAGCACAGTGGCACTGTTTCTAGATCAAAGGAACAACATTTTTAAGGCTTCATGGCACAGTTCATTATATGCCCCCTCTGCCTTTCCCTGCCTTTGGACAGAATACAAAATAATAGCACTGCAGTCTCCTGGAAAAGGGAAACCCTTTCAAAAAATGACTGTAATAATGGCACAGCTGCATTGTTATGCACCATGCTACTCACCGGAATTAGCCTGGAACACAAATTGTCAAATGAAATGATCTGTGGGACATCTCATGTAGCTTCCTAATATTGTCCAGGTACCTACGGTATTCATCCTTGAATAATCAAAATGTCAAGGAATGCTTTAGAAACCACTGAACCATTCTCTAGGCAATATACTAAAGTGATGCACAACTTCCCAGTCAATTTATTAGGCATGGTTCATGGAACTAGTCCCAGTCAAGGTGCTCAAAAGTGTATATCCAATTATTTTAGAATGACTTAATTTTTTTTTCAGAAAAATAAATTAGATTGGGTTAGTGAATAAAGCCATCATGTAGGGAGATGAAATGTCATTACCTACAACAAGTCAAATACTTGTCAAGTATTTCTGTATAAATATTTCTAGACTGTAAAACTGGAATATTTTTTCTTATATTTATCCTACAGTCTACTAAAAATTGGGAGTATCTCTCTTGTTGTATGTTCAACTCACAGCAAGATCTCAGTCTGGGCAAGGATCTCTCAGCATCACTCTAAGACAGATCACAATAATAGTGACACACTTTGATCAGTAGTCTAGAAAATTAGGCTTAATCACAATTTTCAAAGTTAAAACCACTCTACAGCTCCCTTAAGCTCCTGCAAAGGTTTGAGCTTTGAAAGGTTGCATTGGTCCTTGTCAGCAAACAACTCACCCACTCCAGGTGATCAAGTGTTTTCCCATCCTGTCCCTCCAGCAAAAGTGCTTGAATTACAGTTTCATTGGTACATTAAGAAGAGGAAAGGTGGATATTGCACCAGTCACTCTCAAACTTCTTTCCTCACTTGGGTAGTCTCAGGGAGTGCTCATGATTCAATTTAACAGCTCCTCAAGTGCTAAATGAAGCCAAGTTGACTATGCTAATGCTTTACACTTCCATGGTGATCTGTGTGCAAGCATTACAAACAATTTAGGAAAAGTCATGCATTACAGTAATTTCATGATTATAAGCCACACCATTTTGACTAAAATTTTGGTCCAAAGCCGGAAGTGCGGCTTATAATGAGGTGCAGTTTATAATCATGAAATTACTGTAACTTCTTGATCAGGTCAGTGTTATTGTCACCATTCTTCAGCTGGAGAAAGAGGCACAGTAAGGGAAGGTGACTGCCAGGTGCTTTAGACCTTATCTTCCCTCCTCAATAGAGGATGTCACAGGTTCTCCTCACTAGCAGTGACAAAGCTTCCAGGGTCAGACACAGAGACTAATGCAGCACACAAAAAAGGGATGGCTTAACCTATACTAGTATCCAATCAGTTTTCCACTTTTGCTTCATTAATCCAATTAGATATTACTTAATTCACTGTTAAATTCTGCTGTCCTGGAGGAATAAATGAGCATATGGGGCCTGTAATGGAGGAGAATTCCTTTCTCATCCCCTGGTGACAGTGCTACAGAATCTCTGAATGATAGCAGGCTTGGAGGCTTTGCATTCCCTCAGGAGGGATAATTTTTGACAGTGAATTTTTGACATTGAGGGGTTGTGGGGTCCTAACTTCTCTCCAGCTGTTGTAATTCTCCCTTCACTATAGCTCTCCTCTGAGAAAGCTTTTGTAACTCATTAATTTCAGCAATTTCAATGCCCTTGAATAAGGACTGGTCAATTGATACACACAGTAGTTTTGCTTGAACATCAAAAATACACTATAGGTCAAGGCAGAAGAATATTCTGAATATTCATGAAGTATATTCATAGTAAACCATCTAATTAGTCAGCAAACAAAAAATAATCTGCTTTTCTAAGGAGGACCTTTCTGAAAAGAGTATTCCTGACATTCTAGTGCAGCATTACTCTTGCTTTCAGTGTTCTTAATGTTTTCATTCAAATGATGTAATAATTTCTAAAAGCTCATCTTAATTCTCTTATAAGCAAAAATAATAAGCCATAAAAGCAGTTTCTTCCAGTGCCTGGGAACACCCTTTGAAGGTGTGTAGAGTGACTATTTAACAATCTAGTAAGAGTTTTAATATTTTTTTTATTTTACCCCCTCTAGCAATTATCTTTTTCCCGAGTGACAAGTTAATGCAGAAATTTTTCTTTCAAAAAAGTCCCTTTAATAAAAGATTTACTGACATGTAAGCCTAGTAACATTTGCAGTGGTTTTAATCTCTTCAAAAGACTGCACAGACGAGCTCAGCTGTACATTAGAAGGCAAGTCCAAGAACCACCCTAAACATGAAATACTCAGAAATACGAATCTCTGCCTTTGTTACTTTGATGTCAGTGACAGTACCTGTGATTAGCTGGACCTATCTAGGCCGCCCAGGAAGTTTGGGCTTTTCCTGTGGAAGAGAAATGGTGGCCAAAAGGTGACATTGGTGCACAGCCAAACTGGCTCAAGGAGGACAAAGCATTTTATTCTTGGCTTCATCCTTCATCACTGAGATGGCTAAAAAGTAAAAATAATGGAGTCTTGCAGTATCTTTCTCTGGTGGATGCTTGCCACTTTACAAACAGGTTGAGACTGAAACCTTTTTAATTCACACCATCAGGAAGCCTTCTTAAAACTCTAACTAGATACAAATTTTAAAATCTACACTGGATGTAAAGTGAGGCTTGTCAGGTGTGAGACCTATCCTGCTTCCCACATATCAGAGTGATGCATATGGTGATAAGGTAGAAAGTAAAAGGGATGTGACCAGAAACAAGAAGGTAACCAAGGGATGATTATAAAAATGACCCAACACTTTCCAAACACGTCCCTTTCAGCAGAAATTAGCATATCCAGGGCTATTTACCGGTTGCTGGAGAGCCTGGCCAGGAGGGGTTCCAGCCAGCCCTTCTGGCACTCGCAGTGGGAATCCATGAAGATGAGCACATCCCCGGCAGCCCGTGCAGCTCCTAGCATCCGACCTCGGATGACTCCAAGCCTCTTGTTGCTCCGGATGAGCTTCACACCATCCAGCTTCGAGATGTATTCACTCAGAGCTGACTTCAGGGGCCCTGCCAGAAACAGAACAGTCACTGAAATGTTTTAGCTTTGATTCAAGCTGTTACAGAAAAGAAACAGGGAGTAGGAGATGCTACTTCTTGCTGGTAAAATGTTTCAAGAGCATTTGTTTTAAATGGCCAAGTAGGCCATGTTTCAAATATTTCTACAGCAGCATAATGTCAAACGGAAGTAGAGACTAATGGAAACTGAGATTCACAAGGTATGAAGCTATTCCTGTGGGAATCTTAATAGCCTCCTCTCCTGTTTTCAGCAAAAGGTGGATGCTCTCATCATGTCATAAAATACACAGATGAGAGTGAGATACTACAGGTGTTTGGCTTTCCCAAGAACTTTGGATTACTTTACCAATGTGGACTTTTCCACGCTATGCTTCAGCCAAAATCCGAGTTTGGAAATTATGACAGCAGTTCTGGTCCAGTGGGAATCCTAAGATTTGCATACTATGATCTTATTTTAAAGTAAAAAAGTTCAGAGTGGTTGTACATGATGTGGGGAAAAAAAGAAATGTATTTCAAAGTTGAAAGGCTACACTGAATTCTAGGGATGGATAGTGACATCTGGTAATCAATTCTGGGCTCTGCTTAGCTCACTTCCTGAAAGTCCTCTTTGCCTTCTCCTCTCCTCTCTCACACACTTCTTGGAGGAACACAGTTTCCTCCCTGAAGTTTTGGAAGAAAGAACTCACATACAGAGAAATGGGAGCTACCTTGTTGGCTGAGATCATCAACTAGGATGATATCCTTGAGGAAAGCCTTTGGGGCTGTATCCATAATGCTGTGCACAGTTCTCAGCAGAGTCGACCAGGCTTCATCGTGGAAACAGATGATGACACTAGCAGTAGGCAGACTGGAGTCATATTTTTGCTGTAGGCACCTGCATGGGTGAAATGAAGAAGACACTGGAAACACTGGAACAAATGGCAAATTTTTTTTCTCAGAGCAAAGTTGCAAGCAGCACCCAAACCTTCGAGGTGGAGAGCAGTTTAACATCTCAACTCACGTCTAAGAAAAGGAAGTACTAAGGTGTCCAAAACTGGAATATGAAGTGAAAATATGGGAATGGCACTATCAAAATTACAATACAAAAAGACGAATGTGTTCCTTTGTTCTGGGATAGTTTTTTTTCCTGCTCTGTCTGGCTCAAAAAACAGAGCTCAAACCAAAATGGTCCAGAACACAAAGAAAAAGTGAAGATAATTACAGTAGAGTGAGGGATAAAGCAGGTCAGTCAGCCTCCACCAATTTCCACATTTTCTCAGATAAGAGAACATCCCCCTGCCATCTTGTCTTTGTCTCAGGAATAACCACTGTCATTGCTGAGTCACAGGAACGTCCCCCTGCCATCTTGTCCTTGTCTCAGTGGCCATGCAGAGCTAAGTCAAGGTGGTGAACACCTTTTGTGTATAAAGCACTTCTCTTTTTTGTATACTTGTGTGATTAATATTGCTGCTGTCACTGTGTGTTTCTTACTCAATTGCTCTTTCTTTCAGTAAAGTGTTATCTCAACCTATACTCTGTCCTTTGTCCTTCCCTCACCTGAGGGGGACAGGGGGAAGTTTAATTCCCAGCTGGTGTTAAACCACCACAATAACTCAAACATTTAAAGATGACAAACACTTCCCAATTGTCCTCACAGAAACTGTATATGAAAACCATCTATTCTGGTGTGAGGATGCACATTTTCCAGAAAATGCCTTCAAATGCTCATTGTAGATATGCGAAGATTATGTCTATATACTGCTTTGCTGACATTAGAAAGCATATTTTAAAAATCTTTTCACTTCCCAAATAACAGTCATTTAGTGTCCTAACTCATTTAATCTCCAGCAGCAAGAATTTCTTCAAGGAATTACACAATTAGTTGAATGTAGCCCATTGTTACTTTAGCATTTTTTTATTGCCAGGCAAATAATTATACAGATTTTACAGTGGTTGTTAAACAATTGGCTACTCAGCAGAAACTCATGTAAGGGATATAACTTCAGTATTTCTGTTTATTAGCATTTTACTTATTGCTTCTGTTCATGGACTGAGGTCTTATGCTGCTAGACACTATACAGACACAAAGATGCTAATCACTTAAGAGAATCCATAGTCTGAATGATTTAATTAGGAATACACATAAATGGTTTCTATAGATGCACTTCTGGAAATATATATTTTAAATGAGCACAATCTTAATAATTTATTACATTTTTCAATAGTTCACATTATTTTTTTGCATAGAAAGGCAGATTTTCTTGATGATTTTTACACTGCAATTGATCTATATTGTCCTTGGTTTACTAATTTTGTGTAATCAACAAGACTGTTACCTCACAATTTCATATAAGATGATTGTTTTAATTTTCAACAGGATCAAGAAAATAATACTCTCATGACTTGGGAGTGAGTATTTTCAAGCAGTAGAATCAAGAAATAATTAAGGAGAGTGAAGAGCTGATGCAGTTCTTTTTTTACCAGGCAGTTTCTAACCAGAAACATTCTAGAGATATTAGCACCTTGTTGCTAGTACTGTGGTTATAGCAGGAAAATAAGGCTGTTGTGAAATCTTAATTGGAAAAGAATTGAAAATAACTGTACTTGAACACATAACCTTGGTGGCAAGTGCTTAGTTGCCATGGAGATTGGCAAAGACTTGCAATATAGATATCTAATCTTCACAAAAATGCACAAGGGTACTGGTACACAAAAATACCTTGCCTGTAATTTGGAGCAGTTTCATAGACTGTCTATCATAAATTGGCATTTCAAAAAGTCAAGGCTGTGACTGTTATGAGACATAGTGTTTTAATCTAATTTGTGAAAAACAAGGAATTGTCAATGCAGCAATGAACAGAGAACAGTTCTGACAAGGCAAGGCAGAGCTGACAGGGACTCCCACTCACCTTCAGGAAAATGTTTGAGATTCAGCTCCAAACAGCACTCCAGAGGAAGCTATACTTTTGTAATGAAACTGAAAACCTTTGTAGATATATTGTGAGTTTCTTTTGCCATTTGACACTCAAACCCAAGAGAGGAAAATAGACCTTCCTTTTGGGCAGAACCCCCACCATGAAAGTCACAATGGCAGGCTTGATCCAGGCATCCCAGGAGAGTGTCAGTCCCAGCTGGAGCAACTAAAAGCAGCAGAAAGCATTTTGAGGGATGAAGATACCTCAGAGGACGGGCTGCTTCTTATGTGAAGTGCCATCCAATTTCAAATGACATGAGAGAGACTGAGTCCATGGAGGTAACTCACTGAAACTGTTTGGCTCCCCTCTAATTAAATAATAATAGACATTGTGATGAACAACATGATGCAAACCGAATAGATACAATCTGATTCTGGTTTGCTCTCTTTTTATACTGCTGGAAAACTGGACTGACGCAGTTGTGAGCCAGGCCCCCTGAGTAAACTACACCCAAAAATTATCATTGTGGTTTCTGTGTTGTGCCATAAAGGACAGGTCTGGCTTAGACATACGCTGCTGCACGTCCTATGATCTGGATTCAGATCAGCCTCAGATGCTGAGATTGATCTGGGGTTTCAGTCTGGGCACTGTAAGCTGTGGTGTTGAGAGCTTTTTAGGCTGTAACTAGTCAGACAGCAAAATCCATCCAAGAGCTCTGAGACCAGAGCTTAAATTTTACCAAGATCAGTATTAACTAAAGCTGTCTCTTGTTGGATGGCCCTTCAGCTGCCAAAGTGAAACCGGTTTTTTTTTCTGGCTTTCCACCACAGGCAGTAAACCAGAGTAGTCATTCCTCCTTTGAACATTACATAGTTCAAAGAGCTAGCAGTTAAGCATGCCAAAAAACAACTGAAATAATATCAGCATGTCATCATTTAATGGAGTTAACCAAATTAACACTGAACCTACTCAATAAGTACAGAAAACACTGTTTCACTTCTCTTTCTTTGAGACTGTAGCCTTTAATTAGAGCTGCCAGCTGTCTTTAAACATGTGAAAATGAACACTAAAAAAAAATTTATTCTGTGTCTTATTTAAAATGTTTTCTGGTACAGCTTTCCACTGTGCCCTTTGAGAAAACTACAATTGTTTTTGTTACAGGAGACAAGACGCCACTCACATCCCTTGCCCTCCCCCTGGGAAGGGAATCATATCACAGAATCATCTAGGTTGGTAAAGACCTCTGAGATCATCAAATCCAGTCTTTGACTGACCATGACCTTCCCAGTGAGATCACAGCACTATGTGCCATGTCCAGTCTTTCCTTAAACATCTCCAAGTACAGTGACTCCACACCTCCCTGGACACTTCATTCCAATGTTTAATCACCCTTTCTTTGAAGAAATTTCTCCAACCTGAACTTTCCCTGGGGCAGCTTGATAGTAGAGATAGCTCAGATCCTATTTAAGAAGTGTGATGAGCCCTTCCTGGGCTGCTGGGGCAGCTGGCTCTCAAGTCTCCAGACTTCAAATGCAACATTTTTTCATGGCAGCCTTACAGCCTGGCAGCTGACAGGTATGGTGATGTTGGCAGAGCTTGTCTGACACACCAGTCTCTACCTTCCTTCCTCCCAGGAGTTTCCTTTCAATACTTGCCACAGAATCACAGGATATTTTGAGATGGAAGGACCCACAAGGATTACTGACTCCAGTTCCTGGCCTTGCCCAGGACACCCTAAGGGTCACACCATTTGCCTGAGAGCATTGTCCAAACTCTCCTTGAATTGTCAGGCTTAGTGCTGTGACCACTTCCCTGGGGAGCTGTTCCAGTGCCCAGCCACCCTCTGGGTGAAGAACCTTTTCCTAGGATCCAACCTAAACCTCCCCAACACAATTCCAGGCCATTCCCTCAGGTCTTGTCACTGGTCACCACAGAGAAGAGATCAGTGCCTGCCCCTCCTCCTCCCTTTGTGAGGAACCTGTAGACAGCCATGAGGTCTCCCCTCAGTCTCCTCCAGGCTGAACAGACCAAGGGACCTCAGCTGCTCTTCATACGCTTCTCCTCCAGAACCATTGCTATCTTTGCTGGTCTCCTCGGGACACTCTTTAATTGCTTTATATCTTTCTTATATTGTAGTGCCCAAAACTGCACACGATATTTAAAGTGAAGCCACACCATGCAGCGTCACTTTTATGAGTGACCATCGGGTCATTTGTATTCTGGAAGAGCTGAAAGCCCCAACTCTTGACTCATTCGTTTCATTCATCAGTGACCCCGTAGCTCTGGCAGGTGGGCTGAGAAGGGGCCTGGCCGAGCAGGGAAGCCGCCTCTCTTTCTCGCCAGCCCGGCACGGGTTCCTTTCTCACCCCCAGCCCAGCAGCCGGACGGACGGACGGACGGACGGACGGACAAGGGCGGGGCCCGGGGCGCTCCCTGCCCTGCCGCCCCCGGCACCTGCCATGACGCGGCGCCGGTAGGGGGCGCTGCCGCCCGCCGGGCCTCAGGGCGAGGAGCGCGGAGGCTCCGCGGCGCCCTGGCAGCGTTCACAGCGCCTCGGCCGCGCTCACACCGCCCTGGCAGCGCTCACACCGCCCCGGCCGCGCTCACACCGCCCCGGCAGCGCTCACAGCGCCTCGGCCGCGCTCACACCGCCCCGGCAGCGCTCGCTCACACCGCCCCGGCAGCACTCACAGCGCCCCGGCAGCGCTGGGCTCTGCACCTCCGCTCGGCTCTGCACCTCCGCTCCGCTCACCCAGCCAGCCCCGGCTGCTCCCCCGCGCCGTGCTCCCCTCCCACTTTGCTGCCCGCCCGCTCTGAGGACTTGAACCAGCTCCCGAAGGAGGCTGGGAGCGTCCCTGGTCTGAGGAACGGAGTACCCAACCCGGAGCGGGGAGTTCCATAGGAAAGACGCGAGGTCTAGAGGAGGAGAGGTGCGGGGTTTGCAGGAGAGGTTCGGGAGGGAGCGGCGGCGGGGAAGAAGGCAGGTTTTCCCCCAGAAGTGAAATAGGGTGTTTTACTTACAACGGGTGTCGTACCTCAGGCAGGTCCCGGCGCAGCGCGATCCGCTCGCTGAGCACCTCGTTAAAGCCGTGCGTTTCCAGGCCGAGCGGGCGCTCCCCCGCAGCAGCCCCTTGCCCATCCTGCAGGGGAAGGGACAGCGGCTGGGACTCGGGGCCCCCCTCTACCTTCCCCTCCGGCCGCCTGCTCTGCTGCTTCACCACGCGATAGCCCTTCCTGGCCTTGCTGTGGTTCCTTTTGCCGGTGGGCGACACGACGGCCATAATCAGCTCATCCTCCCGCAGGGAGATGAAAGGCGATAGACCATCCAAAGGGTAGTACTGCTGGCTCTCCTCCTGGGTTTCCAGCATCTCTTGAGTCTCCACAAAGTCCATCTGATACCCTTCCCGGGGGTTGAACTCCACAGGCTGGAAAGTCCCTTCCTTGCTCTGGTTGCTGGGTGGTGGATTCAGCGTTGTAACCATCAGTAGCAAAAAACCCAGCATCAGAAACAACAAGAGAAACTGCAGCTTACGTGATCCATATCTGCACTTCTTCCTCAAGAACATACTGTTGGTGACAAAATGATACAGATGGTCATGTTAAATATCACTTGGATCTTCCTCAGATTTCAGTCCTCGGGTTGCACAAAAGCCCTGGTTTTCACTATCTGCCAAGAGGATTTTTTTGCTCCCTTCACATTTCACTGATGCCATTTCATGCTTTCCTCTCTATTTACAGAAAAAAAAAAAATTATAACATTCCTGTTAGTATTGTACTTACTGTAGTAAAACGTAGCATGGATCCAGTGAGATAAAATAGATCCTTTATTATATGGAGTCCCAGCTTAGTTAGAAAAGTACATGCTTTGCTGATAAAAAGAGTAACTAAAGCTTTGATTCCCCCCGACTTTTAATATTCTAAGTCAAAAGAAATCCCGTTTCTTATAGTTATTCCAGAGTAGATCCTCCTTGTTCAAAGTTTCCAATTGCTGCCTTGATTGAAGCACTGTATCTCTGAAAGCAGATCTGACAGCTCTCCCCCGTTCGGAGGCTTCAAGTTAACTGTGATCAACAGATGAGAAGTAGTCGGTCCCTGACTTTGTTTCACACATAACTACGGCACTCAGTCAGGAAGCACTTTGCCAGACATAATACAGAGCAATGTGTGCGTCTTTTTCTTGGTCCTAATGCCCTCACTGTGCTTGTCCTATCAAATCAAAACTTTGCAAAAGCTGTAAGAGGTGAAATGCAAGAAGCCAAATGTTGCATTAGAAAAGAAATCAAGGCACGCCACAGATTGCTGTATGTTGGAATAGCTGTATTAAGCTGAGAATGTGCAGAACAAGAATCAAGAATTTTATAAACTGAATAAAAGATGGAGAGCACATGTTTTATTTAAGGTTAGATTTATTCATATGATAATGTGTTAGCTGGAGTATATTTCATATCCAATAAATATTTACAGCTGTAGGGATTTAAATACTGACATAAGGGTGCCAAATTATCACCTGGCAGGCTGAAGTTGTCTCCTCCTCCATAAATTTGGTCTTGCAGGGCAAGCAGCACTTCAAGTTTTCGTTAGTCCGGGAAAAACATGTTTAAAAGCCTGGGCTGGAACAACACCCACTGACACTGAGAGAAAACAGCAACTTCTGTGATTAAAAGGGTAGCTGAGTCTCTGAGTTCTGTTTTCTAATACTGCTGGCAAGGGTGCTACTGGGCATGGACTGTGGCATTTTTTGCCGCGAGATGAGTGCTTGTCCAATGGGAGAAGGGGTGAGACAATCCACGTGCTTCAGCATCACATGCCTCTTGGTCTGGCAGAGATCAGGGCTGGATGCAACTCAGGTCTTGCCAACCCTTTTGATGCTGGGGGCATGGCGTGTGGTGTTTTTCATATCTTGGTATATATGATGAGCAGAAAACTCAAGCTCCAAGGAGGCATGTGGTTACTGGAGAACTTCCACATTCCCAGATTTAAAAAAAGTTGTACATTTCTAGACATTATAGCTAAAAGAATAGCCTGAAGACAGGCATGCAGTATACTCCAAAGGAAACCAAGGATCTATTTTTTTTTTTACCTTCTTTGCTATTACTTAGCTCCCTCTAAGATGTTCTGTAAGTTTAGAATATAGTTCCTGGTAGACAGCTTTCAAAAATTAAAAATGAGAAGACACCTACTTTCAAATTAAAATGCGTCTCAACCTTCAAAAGGCAAGGATGGTATAGAGCACCATAAGATTTCTGGAGTCACATAATGTCTCACTTCTGTGTGCACTCTCCTAAGCAGCTTATACAGAATGCCTTGAGGGAGTGTGACTGGTCTGCTGCTTCTTGGCACCTTCCCTACATCAGCTGTTCTTTAAAATATACAGAACTGCTTTAATCATCTCTTGGGCAGAAGGAGGATTGAGCCAATATTTTGATACTTCACCATTGTACGTATCTCTCCTTTTTAGCTTAAATTTGCACAAAAGTAACATCCCAACTCACCTTCAGCCCTGAGAATATTACTTTTTATCCTGCTTTTCATAGAGAAAATGAAGTATTGATGGTTTAAATTCAATAGGGAAGCAGCACACATTTGCATTAAAAAAATCTGAGCTCAAAGCACTCATTTAAATAACAATGTTTCAGCCATAGAAAGACAAAATGAAATGGAAATTAAGAGACCTGTCCGAGATGCTCTCCAAAAAGCTGGCACAGTGACCTGCAAAAGATTCGCGTCCCATTATCAGGCATATGGAATAAAATTAAATTGAAAGGAGAAACTTAAGAATGGGTGGAATAAATGGGAGAAAGCATTACTTTCTCTTTTCCTTTTTTAAATTTTTGGGCTACCTGAGTATTTTGATTTAATTTGATTAATATTTTTCTCTGGCTAAAATATTTTAACAAGATGCTGTATCAATTCTCATCAAGATAATTCTAGCCTGCAGTAGAAATCACTATATAAATTCTGTCCTGGTATGTTCTGTATTGCTGAGCAAATTCACCTGGGTCACTCATGCAGCTGAATTTCAGCTACAGATGAAAAGACACCCAATTAACAAATTTACAGTAATCTTAGACACTTTGGGACAGAGCTAATAGGTAACATTATCACTGAAACATATGCATATGGAATCCAGCCTTTTAATATATCCTGACCATTTTAACAAAGAAGAAATCTACAACTACAGAAGATTTGTTTGTTCAGTCTAGTCAATTAAATGTGCAAGTATAAAACACTGGGTGGCAGACTTCCAGCAGCCTCTGTTCCCTGTTCTGCACAACAAGCCTTCCTGAACCATTTCCCATGAAACAGTCTGTTTTTCAATCTTGTCTCTTAAAACAGTGGTTTTCCACTGCCATCATATGAAAGAGATATTGCCTTTCCAGTGCATGAGCCTCCCTTTAGTATCTGACAGGACATGTCTTGTTTCCTTCAATGCATTTGAAGAACAACATCACTGTTATGGTCTCCCCACATGGAAGTCAAGAATACAACATCCATTGTATTTTTCTTTGTGCTTCTGGTTACTCAAAGGTATGCTACAAAGTAGGCAGGCCCTTCACTGGGACACAGAATGGGTTACTCCTTCTGCCTAGCTGTTGAGGATTCCCTTTCCTAGGATGCTTTCCTGGTCATCCTTTGATGGAAGAGGAAGGAGCACTGCATGGCTCAGGCTCTTCTCTCAGACCTAGAGTCATTGCCTTCATCCTGAGGTCCAATCTTCTAAGTGCTTTTAAGTGCTGCTTCATGCAGGTAGCCCTCAAAGAGGCTGCCTACAAAAGGTATGGTTGTCCTTGGGCTGGTGTTCTACAGCAAACCCTAAAGCTACTCAGTCCATGGGAAAGGAACTTGCTACGCTTTGCCAGATACACCAGCAATTACTCACAAAAGGGGCCAGTTTGCAGTGCAGTATTGGCCAATGCCAATATTATGTTGACTTTCTTGCTGGTCAATCCATGCCAGAACTGAAAGGCTAGTGCTCCTACCAGGCCTGCTCAGGTAGACCCAGTGGTATAAATACCTTCAGCAAATGCAAAGCCAATTATTGACTTCCTTAAGAAAATATTCACCATCCTTCATTGTTGCAAATTTTGCTCATTAATTGCCAAGAGCTGGAACATGGACTCAAATCTAGGTCTCAGTAATTCAAAAGGTATTAGGAAACACAGTTGCCTTTTGCAGAGTAACAAACCTTTCAGTCGCTGTTCTGTAGCTGTTTGTACTTACCCTTTCCTCCCCACCTCATTTGGGCTCGAGTTTTTGTCCAAACCATTCCGCATCACATACTTGTTCAATATTACGTGACATGTTATGTTATCCGTACGTGAAGAAACACCACATACTTTCAGTGTGCAGAGCCCATGTTTAACTGCCAGGAAAATAACAAAGCAAGAACAAACCCAAGGCTGGATGGAAGAAAGAGTGTGTGGACAGGTCGTTACTGACTTTTTAATAAACATCTTGGATTGATTTACACTCCTATGCCAAAAGCAGATGTGCCACTTCCATTTAAAGACTCAGCACATAGCAGCACTCATGGTTTCATAGCTGTATATGCATTGTATGCCGCAGCTCTTTGTGCTTGTAACAATGGCTTTATTTGCACAGATGTGCACAAAGTCAGTGCATAAAATGAGACCATTTACATGGTGCACAGGATTTGTGGTGTTTTTGTAACCAAGTAACTTTCCCCATTCTCCCAAGAATATAATAAGAACTATATATTTTTAGATCAAGATATAATTTATTTGCAGGTGTTGCAGACAGTTTGTGTGCATGGCATTGTAGCAAATATTGCTCATTCAATGGTATTTTCTAATAGCCAGTTAATAATAAATTAGAATAAGATTTTGTGGAACTTGCTTTTGAAGGCTATAAAAGCTTGATAAAATCTGTTGATCACTAGCAGGGATTTTGGCACTTGCGTTGTGATTTATAAGATGTTTGCCAACCTGTCAGTGAAGGAAATGCATCTGAAATTTTATTTTTACAAGATTTCTACTCATAAATCATGTCACATGTAAAATGGAGCATGGAAGCTGTGGACCTTTGCACTACTTTTCAAAAGCAGTTCTGTGTACATGAAGATCAGGCACACTGGATGGAAAGTAAGGGGAATATGTATTACAGGAGGGATAGCTTTTGGATTTACTGAATCACAACCTCTGGCTAACTCAGAAATGATAGTTCTCAGCATATTAAGGGCAGTATTGTGTACTCCATGCCTAAAACATAGCCTCTAACACAGCCCTAGACAGCTACCATCTATCTGTGAGGGATGAGAACTGTTTATCATCATTAACCCCCCTAGAAAAGATACACCTGAAATGCTATGGGCAATACACAGGCCATCACTACCTCCTGCCTCTTAATCAACCACTATTGATATCCTCAGGCTGGAGAGGGTATACTCTTCTGGATATCTTTAATCTCCAGTACCCCATGCTAAAGTAATCTGAATCCTGTTTTGAAGTGGTTGTGACTATTTCAGTGTCAATGTCCTTCACTAGAATATCATCCTTCATTGACCATAAAATCTAACCCACCATTAGGGATAGTGGGACTAAATAGTTGGCTCTAAATTGCAGGTGGAAATGGAAATAAGGTGGTTTACTCTTTTGGAGTGGCTGACCTGGCTTCCTTGGCTTTAAAAAATGAAACAAATGATGCAAGGAAAATGGATCCTTCATGTAGTATTAACACCAGTGGTGCTACGTCAAAGATAAATTCAGCCCTACAGATGGAAGGTCATAAAAAGGAATTCTCCGTGGTGGGTATGCCCTGGGGATCTCTGTCTGTAGAGTTTAATTTATGGTTGGAAATTTTCTTGCATTGAACAGGCCATAAAACCATTTGCAAACAGAAATCTCAAAAATCCTGAGTGATAGTAAAGGTACCCACAGCCTTTTTTCCCCAGCAAGGACTCTTTAGCTGGTGGGCAGTTTTAACTTCATATCTACTCCGTTTCTTTCTACACATATAGGTGGTACATAAACAGCATATGTCTCTCAGAGACTCTAAATATAGACAGTATTTAAAAATCACAATATTCATGTGGAAAGCCTGTAAGTATTTTTAGTTAAAATTGTGTTTAGTGAAGAGAAAAAGCTTTAAATGATTCTGGCATCTCTTCATGCATATAAGTGCTTAGTGACATGCGGTTGCATAGAGATTGCTCCTGTTTCAAGGCAATGGCTATCCACATCACCTAACCTGGAAATTACCTTTTTTTATTCCTCCAAAATAGTTACACATTTGTGTGTAGCAGGCATAATTAATAGTTGCTCTTCAGTTACCTACAGTTACCTGCAGGTTGGATTCATCAGGGAAGTTGGCACAGAGTATTATGAGGAGTAGACAACATTTAATGAGAATGAGAAGAGTGAATGATTTCACTCTTTCTGAGGCTGGGGGTTCAGAGCTGAGTAAAGCACGAGTTAAGTCACTGCAGGTGTGCAGCTTAATGACCTGCAGTTGGGTAGCAAGTGTGCATGAACTGAGAGTACAGAGGGCATTTTTGGGAATGTTATTATGGTGGAGGAGCTGAAGTAAATGGATGGATGTGTGAGGTAAGGCTACAGTGGATATTATTTTTTGTGCTTTCATTTTTAATATAAGGAAAACACACAGCAAATGAAAGTAAGCTATGTTACTATCACAGGTGTATGAGTGGGACCTATGACTTCTCTCCATATTTCCCAAACAAGACTTACATTCTTTAACTGTTGGGGAGAGGAAAGTGGAAAATACTCATTTTTGCAAACCTGTTTCCATTATTAGTTCTTTTTTATTTCTAAAACACCAATTTTAAAAACACATTACACCCACAAGAGTTAACACTGAAGTTATGATGCAGTTCAGCTGTGTGTATGTAGAAGTTTACTTTCAAGAATAAACCCATAGACTCCTTCTACCCCCACTCCCTGCCCTGTTGAAGTGCAGCTCATGGTGGAATGAATATTCTGTAAAATATGGAACCCTATATACTGATGTAGGTCTTGAAAATGTTTGTTCAGGAATCAAAAAAATCCCCTGTGCTTTTCTTTAATTTTGTTTAGGATCATCAATATTCACGTAGAGCAAACAAAAGTTAAATGTAAGGTAGTATCAAAAATGAAGCTGGGCTTCATGCCTAAGATGTTCCAAATTAACTAGTTTGATCCCAGAGATGGGCATGCGTGCTGTCACTGGTATCTGTGGGAGCTGTGTGTGGGCCACACATTTAAAAGCAGGATTGAAGTTAGGGCAGAAGACAGAAAGGAAATACCTGTGCATGTATGTGTATAGAACTTCAGTCTGTGTATATACTGTGTGTGTGTGTACATATAACAATATAAATATATAAAATAAAATCAACCCCGTCTGCTCTCATACGTTTCCTTGCATTTTATCCTACCACCCTGTTCTATGTATTCTGGTTGGTTTGTGGCAAGGTTATTAAAGATAGCTGAAGATACTTCCTTTCTTGCCTTATTTTTTTTTCCTACAATAGATAAAACCTCCTATTTTCATTCCTTTAGCAATGCAGAACTGAATTCTGTAGAGCTGAATTAAGTATATGACTTTAATATGTTAATATACTTTTAAAACTTGCTACCTATATATGTTTCTGGTTAACAGTAACACTCTGGAAGCTGCTCAGTAATGCCTGGAACTTAGAGAACCTTGTTTCCATTTTGTGACCAACACTGTGGATCTGGGTTTGTTTTGGATCAGCTATTCTCTCGGCCTTAAAATAGGATACTCAACTACCTCAATTGAGAAAATCTGCTAAGGGACACGAGACCCCTTTGTTTACTGTCTCATGAAAATATCTTCTCATTGGCAAGCCATTAAAAAGAATAACAGGGTGGAAGGAAGAGGCAAGACAGCTGAGATATCTGGTAACTTACTGCATTCTCTGTGCAAGTCTGTGTTTCCAAAGGAACTGCTCTGGTAGAAAGGAAAGGAGTGTCCTTTCCAAACATAGCCTTGGCAAGAGGTGAGGCACAGAGCTACAAGGGCTACTCACTACAAGAAAAGTCTCCTGCTGCCTTAAGTTTGCAAGAGTTTTCTGTGTGATTTTCTGAGCTTTCCTCTTGACAGAAACTTAGGCAAGAAAAGGGATTTTGGAAGTCAGGTTATAAGAACTGGCATTGTCATAGCAACAGGTTATATCTCTAAAACTTCAGACTTCTTAGCAGCCTAGAAAAGGGGCAGAAGTGATGGAAGACAGAGGTTGTGGTCACTTCTGACTGCCAAATAAGAGGCAATAGGAGCAGTCATGAGCAGTTTTATTACTCTGATCACAAGCAAGACAGGTTGTTAATCGTCATTGGTAAGTATTTTAAAAGATGTATCTGAAAAAGTATCATCCAGGTTGCAAAGGTAATCGAGGCAGGAATTTGTGACTGTCAAATGCCAGGAAAACTGCTGTCATTCACCAGACTGTGGACATGCTTTGAGCTGCACCAGAACACAAACTGAGATATGTAGCTGATTATTCCAGTTTATTTTTTTCTGTATTTGTGACTGAAGTAAAAGTTTATTTTTCTTCTCTTGCTTAATTACTGCATATGATCCTAGATAACTCTGATTTTTCCCAGATTCCTTTCTTCTTCACATTAAGTCTTGATCTGTGGTTTCATTTTGTTTTGGCTTTAAAAAAATTATTATTACTGGATTTTGTTTTCTGTTTTTATTCTGTTTTTCTGTTTTTTTAGGGAAAAGGCTCTCTAGGCATAGGTGGGATACTTGGTTTGTGAAGGTGATTAGCAGATGCAGTCTGAGAAGCCATCTGGGATGTTAAGGCTCACAGAAATTGAAATAAATAATAGAGCTGTAGAATGAGGAAAAAAGGAAGTAGGCTTATGGTTAGTAATTTGAACAAAATCTTTGTCCAATGGTATTGGGTGCTTCTCAGAAATCACACTCCTGGCATCCATACAGTGAGAGACTGAAAATATGAAGCAGACAATTTTTCTAGGAAGACTCCAACTTCTAAAGGTGCATATCTGGGGATAGCATCCTTTTCTGAAGAGCCTTGTGACTAGATTTATATTATGGTAGACAAACTAATTACTTGGGGTGTTCTTTTGCTAGCACTACCATTTTTGTCATCTACCTCAAAAGAATAAGCCTGTGTGAGTTTTGGGCCATTGTTTTGGGAAACAGTGATTCAGAGATTCTAGACCAAAGGGAAAAGAGAAGGAAGACATTTTTCAGTAGAATGGTCCTGCAGGTTTCTCAGGACTTCTATGTAAGGAAAGGCAACATGCAGGGAAAGATATCATCACTAGAATCATCATGGAAGACTTTTAGTTGGGGTCAAAGATGGTGATGATTTGGCACTGCCACATCTGAACCCAAACCCACCACTTCATGGCCTAGACAAGAGTCAAGACCAGCATCTGGCTATGAACCTGCTCTGCTGGATGATTTTAATTAATTAAGATTCTCTATCACTTCTACCTTACAGTAAACCTGTATCTCCATCCAGCTTACTGGGTTATAGGCAGGCTGATCTATAGTCCTGAAGCAAAGAAGAAGCTGTACACCAAAAGCTGGAAAAGTGGCTTATATTTTAAGAGGAATGCTCCAAACCAGAAGGTAAAGTGAGTGTGTGTGTTCAGGGGGTGCTGTTCTGGAAACCATCACTCAGCAGGTATATGAGCAAAAATAACAAGTCTTTATAGTGGTTTTAATAAAGTGCACTTTATAGCACCTTTCATCTTCAAAGAACGAAACAAATTTATTGTTAGTATAAACCCATGGGGACCAATGAAGATGAAGAAGGGAGTGCAGTTATGCCTTTACTAATCAGGGTCATGATTCCACAGGAATATTATTTTGTACCATGTCAGTAACTATTACAAAATCTAGGAGGCTGCAGTATGAATTTAACTGCAAAAGGCAGACTGAATCTTGTGACTGCAGACTTAATGGCCATCATTAAGTATAATGTATATGCATAGCTGCAGCACACTTTTCCAAGATTCTGGAAAGATCAGCTGAGTAACTGACTACAGGAGTGTAAAATTTATACCTCATCTCACTAATGACTACTTTTATTCCTACTGCTTGCAGTATGAAATTCTGTAGATCATATTACACATAAAACTGCACCTCATTTGCTTTCTCACTCTCTTGCACAGCATCACTTTCAGTGCATGCCTTGACAGTATGGAAGCTGTCAAAGTTCAAATTAAGGAAGTGAAACACTGGATCATACAGGAGTCCAAAAAGAAGCAATGCATTTATGTCTGTTAGTAAAGCAAAGGCCTTTGGAAATGAGAATACAAGCAATGTGACATTTCAGCAGGGCACAGAGAACATTTCTTCCATGTTGCCTTAGTCATTTTATGGTGTGGAAAGGGCACAAAGCCAGTATGTGAGGCTAGGTCTCTCTTTTCCCCTTGGCTCTACATACTGAGAGTGCAAGCTAATGCATTTTGCTTGGCTCCTGCAAAGAAGTTCAAGGATCCCCTCTTTATCTGAGCAAGCTTTGGCAAAATCGGTCTGCATTTTGCTTTTATAGTGGGAACTTTACACAGAATTCAGATTACTAATGGCTGGCAAACTGATATGCTGGAATTTCTCAGATATGACTAATCTATGTTTCACTTCTGATGTTTTATTAAGGGGGGAAGGGAAAAAAACCCTCAGAAACTGTAGCAAAAAAGAAGAATAAACTTTACATTAGGTAGTGACTTACAATACACAACCCTAAAACCGAGCAAGGTGGGTATGAAACTGTCTCACTGCTACCAGTATTTTAATAGTTTGTGGATGGGATTCTTTTAGCAAGGTCTCATTTAATTTTACTTGTATGAATTCTTGGTGGAAGAGCTGTTGTCTATATAAAAGTAGCTGGTTAATGTGAGACTTCTTGCAAATACTTCATGAAGTTCTATCTTAATTATAGAATCGTGCAGGAAGGACAGGTTCCAGCCTTATGTTTCAGATTACCTTTTTAGAGTTTAATTTTAAGAATGAATGGGTGGGCATTGTCTAACATGGAAAAAATTATATACCTACATGTAAAGTAGCACCTTCTGAATATTTTTTCAATACTTAAAATGCTTTGAGAATTTAACCTGTTCTGTTACATTATAATGAACCAAATTTTTTGTTGTATGGTAATTTGCCTCTGTACTCATTTAGGCTCTTTGCTCTCTGTGTAATGATCATCTGTTCTTGGTGTATAGACATTGCAAGGAGTGGTAACCAGGAAACACATATTGGTATTAATGGTAACCACAGAGTAAGCGACCAGGAATTCCTTTGGAAGCTGCACAGACTGCTCTGTTACTTGTTACTCTAAACAACACTAGATCATATGCCTTGTGGTATGCTCTGTACATGGAGGAAGATAGAATAAGCAAACTCCTTAAAAGTTGCTTCAGAAAGATCTAGTGAATGGTGACAGTGCCCTGGAAACCACACAAAAGCAGGATATGAGGAGATGTGAACTCTTCCCTACTCCTCCCATTTAGCCTTTTGCTGGTGGATCACTTACTTGTGGATTTCCTACATTTCCATCTGTTTAGATTTCTACCTTCTCCAGACAAGACCTGTGTTATGTCAAATGTTCACACAGCATCCCTGCAATGCCAATCTTACATTAATAGTAGTTGCATAAAGGCTGGAGTTACTGTGGATAGCAAATTGAGGAGACGCTTATGTTCAGGGATAGGTGCTTCCAGCTTGGATCAGGATATCATACCTTGAGTCCCCACTCAGAGTAGTGTAGCATCAAACATAGTAAGAGCTAGAATGAGGCTCTTTTGTTAAGTTGTACAAGAATGTAAGAGCCAGATGTAGATGGAACTGACTGATGTGAACTTCCTGTAGCTGGGAGTGACAAATTCCTCGAAAAGGAAAATTTACTTGTGGAATGGGTTTGCAACCAGAAGATGTTTTCTATGAAGAAGCTCCAAATGGCTAGGTTGTCTCAATAGTAGGGATTTGTTTATTAATCCTCCACTGGTTCTTCCAAATGTGGGGTCACTAACCAGGACTTTCAGGCTGCTGCGGAAAGAGCTTGTGATGCGCTGATACAGCTCAGTGTGCCTGTTAACATCTACGAAATCTTACTTGTTCTCCTGCAATATGTAATTACTTCCTTACTGTTCACTGTAGTTTTTAAAGCTTTTACATGGATAAAAGTGATGTTCACAAAGAGTTTAAATCCTTCAAACTTGTTGATAAACTTGTTCACCTCTTAAAACAGGACAGCCTATACTGTTGCTTAAAACGTTTCCTTCTAACAGTGCTAGATAATATATGGTGAAATCACATAATTTATACAGAGATTGTAATAAAATTCCTAACTCTATATTGTCACAAGCATTATTTCTGCAAATGATCAGAGGATTGTGCAGTTTGTTTCTCTCCCTTGTGGATGGTAATCACTACCACAGGACTCCGTCAACTCTTCTATTTCCTGACATACTTACAGTAATTTCACGAATACAAGCCGCACCATTTTGACTAAGATTTTTCTCCCAAACCGGAAATGCGGCTAATACTCAGGAGCGGCTAATATGTGAATAATTTTCTGACATTTACAACCTCAGAAGTGCCAGCCAGGGTGCCAAGCCAAGCAGCTGCCAGTAAAAGCCGGCATTTCGCGATTGTTACAAATTGTTACTCTGTTGCGCCGCCGGTGGAGCCTGGCTCCCTGCAGGTAGCACGGGGGGCAGGGAGAGAGGAGGGAGAGCTCTCTCCTTCCCTCCTCTGCCGCAGTCTGGGAGAGAGATGAGGGGGCCCCGTGCCGCCATTGCCACAGCCCGGGAGGGAAGGCGGGGGCCCCGCGCTGCCATTGCCACGGCTTGGGGAGGCGGTGGGGTGCTCTGTCCCCGCCCACCGGTGCCACCACAGGAGCGAGGGGGGCTCCGTCCCTGCCTGCCACCATGGGGCAGCGCTGGGCCGTGGTGACCGAGCCCAGTGGCAGTGGCGGCTGGACCCCAGCGGCCCCGCCAAGCAGCAGCGCCGGGCTGGGCCACCTGGCCTCGTTGGCAGCCCCGAGCAGGCCGAGCCTGCACAGCCCGAGCCGAGCCAGTAAACCCCGCCCTGCCATGGTTCTGTTAGTATTTGGTAACTTTGTTGCACGCGGGTCCTCGCTGAGAACGACAGAGCGGCTTATACTCGGGTGCGGCTTATTTATGGACAAAAACCTAAATATTTGCCAACACCCAGAGATGCGGCTTATACTCAGTGCAGCTTGTATTCGTGAATTTACTGTATATAAAAGTGCTAAAATGACTGTTCCATGCTATCTTCTGTTTCCACTGAACTTAAAGCAAATCCATAGATTCCCAGGGTACCTCAGCTGCTCCACTCCTGTGGCATGGTGTAGAGTGGTGTAGATGAGGAGTCTGTGGTATTGTGAGGATCTTGCCATTGCCTCCCAATAACTCAATGTTTTGTGAGGAAAAAATGCCTGCCATGGCTAAGAGGGAAGCATTCAAAACAGAAGGATGTTGATGAGTGTTTATAAATAATGCTGCCTACTTTGTATTTTTTGATGCAGGGAGTGTCTGTAAGTCAGAGAGGTAGCTGTTCATAGGCTGAGGATTTGCATCCATGATACATCTGTCTCCGTGATTTGTACTCTGTTGAACCTGTGGCAGTGGAAATATGAGATGCATGTGCTATTGCTCAATCTCTGCTTTGTGCCAAGAAAGGACTGAAGCAGAAGAATGAGTTATAAACAAAGGAAAAAGTAGCAGTAAACTTATTTGGACCTGTTGCCTCAGTTGATGTGAATGGTGTGTCCAGTGACAGGGTGCCAGGCCACATGTTTGAAGCCTACAGCTGTGGTAAACAGAAAATATTGTTTGTTCTTGTGGTGGCAACCCTTTAGGCTTACAGAGAGATATTTGTGATTGTTTGGAATTGGGCAATGTGTAAAGTAAGGGGCAAACTGGTTGAATCCTGTTGAGGACTGTCCCTCCCAATGCTCAATAATGCTCACATGTTATTCTTACTATACACAGCTGCTCTGTCCATGCAGGTGCTGGGTAGCAGTGTGGCAACCTAGGCAGCAGCTGGTGTGAAACCTCAGCACATATGTACCAGTAGTGCTGGCTTATCAGTTAGACAGCTGAAGAGATAATTCCTGTCTGTCCCATGATGGGACATGGCTGGTTGTAGTTGAAATCTGAAAGCTAAAGAATCAAGTGTTGCTTGCACAGCTGAACATCCCTGTCTTGTGCAGAACCAGGTTTCCCTCTTCTTCCTGGCTTGCTAAATATGGAAAGGGGATGTTGCAACTGCTGGGATGGCCTCTCCTAGTGCTGTCCAAGGTGTGCCTTGTGTGCTAGACAGCAAGAGTGTTTGGTTTGGTATTTTCTTCCTGTGACCCAACAGTGGCCAGGTTTGTTGTGTTCAATGCAAAGTGCATGCGTGAGTGCTTGTAGCAATGTGGAAGGAGGGTGGTTTGCAAAGGGTGGCTTCTCTGAAACCTGGATGAGCTGTGTTACTGTGAGGTGAGGATGAATGCTAATGGACAGGACAGAGATGGTGAGATGGCAGCTTGGAGGGTGCTTTCTTTCTGGTGCCAAAGGATTTCTGCTGGGGGTACAGCGCACATATTTTGGGCACTTAATGTGTGTCCACATGTCTCCAGACAGCTGTTCAGTACAGCAGTGCTGATGGAGAGTTCTGGGCCAAGAACTTCTTTTAACATAGGTTTAACCACCTTTCATATATTTCTGCCCAAACAGGTCATGTTGCAACAATATCTAAGTTATGTATGAGTAAGAGTTATTCTCTTCCAAGTTGTTAATATATTAATTTCATGTGGTCAGTTTAGTCAAATGTGTTTTGAAGTTTTCCTGCTTGGCAAAGACTTGTCAAAGTGGCAGCTACTTTGTTATCTCTCTAGAGAAAACAGTGAAAACTCAGACAAACACAGCTAAACTGTACCCAATCTACAAAACTAATGAGAAGTTTAGATTTATTTAGGCAAGTACTCTTTGACATGATGCTTACTACAACCAGTGCAACTGTGTAAAGTCACAAATTTTAAAAAGAGAAAAGGGTGGTGAGGAAAACAAATTTAAAGCTTTCATCCAGAAATGAACTAGCTACAGGAATGTATGTTTCATGGTATGTATTCTGTTTGCACAGAGATGTAGTACTTTTAAAGTTAATCTAATGGCAAATTAAACCAAAATAAATTTATAATGGTAAAGAAAAATATTTTCCTGTGACAGGAATTTCTTCTTTTAGGGAAATTTTCCTGGAAATCCTCGTTGCAAACAAATGCTACCTACCAACTTGTTCCCCATTTGTGTTGGTTAAGGATTCAGTCTGCATCCCACTTAGTTTTGTGTCTGAAAGTCTTTCCATAGTTTTCAGTGGATGTAAGACTGGGTTTCCAACTAGAAACTCCAAGGTTCCAGCTAAATCATGTTCTGTACATCACCTTGGGCTAGTCTGTTCTTATGCCAGGCAAAATATATCTTTATTTCTTCTGCCAAGCTCATCTCAATGTTAGACTGGTTTTTTTGTTTTTGTTTTGTTTTGACTTTTCTGTTTATTTTTGTTTTCCTGGGTTTTTGCTTAGTTTTGTTTTCATTTGTTTTTTTCTGAAATATAAATCTCTATCGCCCTTATGCTTTTCCTAAGGCAGGAGACCATTGACATGTTTCCAAGTTGCTTTTTCACTGCTCTGCAAATGAATTTATTCTAACAACAAAGCAACTGATTTCTTATATTCTGCTCTATTTGCTGTTGTACAGAGTTTGTCAGAAATTAATACAGCAGAATGTCCCTGTGTGCTTTGCCATGTGGAAATGGACAGGGATAATTGTCTCCCATCGCTTACTGCTCAATGGGGCTCTCTCTCAAAGCAGAGCAGGGGCTCTTGTACAGCTTGAAAATTACTCCTGTGCTGGGGCTGTACCCTGTATCACAGTCCCAGATAATAAACACTGCCCAAAGGGAGATCGGTTCCCACCAGGTCTTCCTTTTAAGACTGAAAATGTACTTACATGGTGCTTCTTGAAACAAATATGTAAATTATAGAAATGTAATATCCACATTGATGCAATGCTAAATTCCAGACATGTAAGAGCAACCTAAGGGCCCGTTACACTCAGCCTCTGGGGTATGCTCTGCTATTTGTTGTATGATCATCTGGTTTCCCTGGGAACATTTACTGTCTTGCTGCTGGATCAAGTGAGTCCATTTGTGTCCTGCCATGCCTGAGTGGATAGCTGACATGGCCTGGCACCTTACTGCCCATCTTGTAGAATGAATGGCCTTGTACCTGATTAACTCACACTTTTTCTGGAACAAGAAATTTTTCCATGCACGAAGTTCAGTTGTAGTGGGTTTTTAAAGTTATATATATCTTGTGAAAAAACAGATATTTGCATCTTATGATTCACATGCACACAGTCATTCCCAGGACACTGAGAGCTCTTGGGATTCCTAGTCAGATGCAAGATTTCATCTTGACTGTTTACAGTTCTCTTAAACCCTTACCAACTCAAACATAAATTTGTAACAGCGCAGATACTCTTGCTTTCATCCTTGTAGCAAACAAAGTTGCGTCAGGCAACCATCCATTCTCCTCTGGCGTCTTTTAATTTAAAACTGTTAAATATGGATCACAGTCTCATTCTATAGCTTTCACAGTAGGTATTTTATTTTAACACTCTTTTTCTCCAAGTCCTTAATTGGGGCAAATGGGAATTGCTTGTTACATATCTACATTTATTGCAAATGATTTAGATCCACACTTGCTAAGCTGTAGTCTACTGTCAGACATAGTCTCAGTTGTGACATTTCTAATGAAAATGATATTTAGGCTCACTGCTGCAGTGTGGTCATTTTGTTAATGTTGTGCAAAAAGCGTAAGACAAGTACATAATTTTTTCTCTCCTAATACAAAACAATCTTTGCTCATGTTGCCTCTGAGTCAAAGATGAGCTTGCTGACCTGAGTGGCTTTCTGTGTTTCTGGAAGAAGTCTTGCTAGATTCCCTCTGTGTCTCTTTAAGTCCAAAATTAGTCTGTTTCTCATGGTCTGGGCTCTGGCTGATTAACTCTGTAATGAGAGAGTGGGTACTGTACATCAACTGGTTCTAACAGTATGATTTTTTACATTTATTTTCCCAGTGCCTCACCTAGGCTTAGGGACATCCATGCTATTTCTACTTATTAGATGAAACAATCTGCCTAATTTCTAACTTCATTTAAGAGATATACTTGCTCTTCGGACATGGATTTATTTGCCTTGCTTCTTCTGCAAGCTTCAGGAGGGGAACTGAGAAAAATCAAATCTGGCTCCTCTGCACTGCTACATGTTATGCCAGGGAGCTTTCTAGCTCTTAGGTAGAGGTTCAAGGCAGAGGGCCTGAAGATCCACCACCAAGTATGTAGTGAGGGAGGATTATAAAGATGACTGTTCAGGTTAAAGTCTTTAGGTTCTGTTCTCTGTATGTTCAAGACAAATATTCTGTACAAAATTAGCATTTGAGCACCTATCATCTACCTTCTCACAAGGCTGCAGGTCACAATGGTGGGACCTGATTTGTTGTCTCTTGTTTTCTTGTTGTCTCTCTTGTTTTCCTGTGGGTGATACTATCCTTGCAATCCACTCAAGGCGTCATCTCAGCAGCTGCACTCTCTTCTCATATAACTATAGATGGTGGCTTTCTCTAAGAAAAGGTGGTGTGCTTAAGCAAACCATACCCTCTGATGACTATTTCTATTGTCTATTCCTCAAAGACATTCATAAAGAAAATCATTCGGGAATCAAAGACCCAAATTTAGGAGCATAAATCGAGATGCAGGGTTCATGTCAGTCTTTTTATGCAGGGCTACCATTTAACAGGTTTTGCATATTGGCATTTAGTCTTAGTTGGGGTTTTTTGTTTGTTTTTAATCTTGGCAAAATCTTCCTTATGTTTTGCTGCCTTGGGGAATATGACAGCGATGCTTATTTTAGATGCACATCTAAACTGAATGGTTTTGACCTGTGGGAGGCAATCAGTGGAAATAACCCTGCAATGAATCTTTAGACTGTAGAAAAACCGTTATAGGAAAATGTGTCTCCCATCTGGAGGTTTCCCTATTATGTCATAGGGGTGACAGACTGTCTGGAAGAGGGAAGGCTGTTGAAAGGCTGGGATATAACCTTCTTGACTCTATTTATATAAGGCATCATAGTTAGCTGCATCTAATCTTCATTGCTTCCGTTCTAAATGACACAGTGCTTTATCCCATTCTGAAAGTCTGCTTTTGCTCAAATCTAGTGTGCCAACATCTTATTTCATGGGCAATTTTGCAGAAGCTGGGAGTGCTATGTGTAAGCCTGATTGAATATATAACTTTTTTTTGATCATCTAAAAATTCAGAACGTCTCAGTAACACTGAGATCATGGGATCTGTTTCTATCCTTTTATATGCCATTGCTGTAACAGAGGGAAGTTTTGGCTTCTCCTTCAAAACCAGTATGACTCTAAATTATGACTTTTCTCCATTTTAATGTAGCCACTATGCCATTTTTCAGATCTAACTCCTCTGTGGATACAGCTATATCTGGTTTTCATACTTAATTTTACTAACCATTTCTTCCTAGATTAAGTGACGCTTGGAGGCATTCAACTGTGTATTGATCTTGTCTACTGAACTGCATAAATTGCAGATGTTTAAGTTGTGTAAACCCACTGAAGTTTGCACGGTTATTGGAAGGCACAATATGAGATGCCAGGGTCAGTACAGCTGCAGTATAACTGTTGTGATATTTGAGCAGAACTACAAGCTATCATAAGTTTGGTGTATTTTCACATTTCAAAGTGTTTATAGACAATATAATCTAAAAAGGGAAAGGCTTAGAGTTAATGGTTGACATGGATATGACAAAAAGAAATAGAACTTTGCAGTACTATATTAACAGAGTTAAAGTAGAGTTGGCAATCACATTTCATATGGAAAATCATATTTCAGACTTTGATCTACCCTATAAAGCAAGAATAGGAAAATAAGACTTTCACATGATGTTTCAGGATCCTTAGCAGGAGAGGCAACTGAGCCAGTGCAGTATGGCTTGCCTCCTGCTTTAATCTTTGTTTAAATTGCCTGCCTGCGCTTGCTGCTAACATTCAGAGTAGCTATATGCTTAACTCTAAAGATACTTGCTGTCTCTGTATTTGATGACTGAGAGATCCGTGGCATATCTGCTGATGTGCTTTATCTGTGCTTTTATTAGTATGTGTTTATCTCTTTTTGTTCTTTTTAAGACTGGATTACTTCATCCAAATCCATCATAAATAGATGGCATTATTGCAACCACAATCATCTAGGGCATAAGAGGAAAAAGCCTTACCTCCTTGTATAAATTGAAGCTTTCTTATACAAATGTTAAATGGCTTGATTTTCTTCCATCAGATTTTTTATTATTTTGAGAGCTGAAATACTTCAATATTGCATTTTTCTGAATAATGTATTTCTGATTATTTTAAGAGGGTGTTTTTTTGCACATAAATGAAATCCCATCACAGCAGCTGTAGTTCTCCTTAAAATGCTAGCTACATAGCAACATGCTCAATGTTTAATTAGCTTTGCCATGTTATTAACATCTCTTTAATATTCACTCAGAAATACTTGGCTGTTAAAATGTAGAAAAGCTAATGGATACATATAGCTTATTTATATGCATAAATTAGTATAAACATGAAAAATACAAATGGAAAATGTAGGCTAAATGCCCAGACAATCATTTTGACAGCCAGCTTTGTCAGACTGTGGAATCAAGCCTCCTTGCAAGCAGCCTTGAATATCAGAAGATACCCTGTGGCATGCAAGGAACAAGAGATGTGGTTTTGCCAAGCTCTGGGCTGAACGAGCTGACATTATTTGATTGCTACTGTAGTGGCCTCTCAGCTGAAGGCGGTGCTCAGGTGCTTGCCTCATGAAAGGGTCAAGACTTGCAGCTTCAGGTGAGAGGGTGATTAATGCTTTGTCTGACAGCCTCTGTGTTCTGAGTTCAGGGTTGAGAAGAGGATCTGACAAGGGACAACCAGCAGACCCTGTGGGTAGAGAGCGGCAAACTATCTATGCAAGAGAACAGAAGTGGAAGCAGTGACCCTGGGAGGTCCTGCTGCTGTCCCAGGTAAGCTATAGAACACAGCACACTACTTGGTGCGGGGGTGCCAGAACTCCTGCCAGGTGCTTTGCCTTGTGTGTACTTGTATCCTCTGGATATCCAGACAAAGCTTGGAAATAAAACCTCACCCCAGAGTATTTTTCTGGACCAGGAGGACTCATGGCTTCTTCTCATTATAGGACACACCTTTTGCAAGATCTGAACTCTAATTCATATCAGAAGTGATGGTTTGTAATGAGAAGATTTACTGACTTACAGCTGTGACTTTTCCACCCAAGGTTTTTCCCTGGAATATATGAACCACTTTCAAATTAACCATAGAGGGCAACTAAAAAAAAAGGGTCTGAATATCCCCTGAATTTTATTTTTTCTTTTTGTAAGAGTATAGGACAAAAGGAGGTAAAAGCCCCCACCCTTCCCTACAACTACCTTTTCAACTGCCAGCATTACCATACCAAGAATGCCATGGCGCATATTTTTCCTGGCTCCTCACAACAGTTCTCAGTTGTTGTTTATTTGGTGGTTACTGACTGTAAAATGTTTTAGATGTTTTGAAATCTATTTCTATGTCTTCTTGTGAGTGTCCCAGCAGTAAATCTTCATATGAAATTTTGCCTTGCCAGTTTCATGATCAACTTGAGTTTGCCAAAGTTCTTGTCACTCAGTGAACAGCTGTTGTTTGCAACATGCTTTTATCTCATTTACTTTCCTTATATCAATTAGGGAACAAAAGAAAGGAGAGCAACTAATGCTAGAGGTGCATAAGTTATGTGAGTGGTACTTAAATATGACTGTAAATAGACACCTCTGGAGAATCAATGGAGAGAAACACTTCCCCCAAAGCTTGTTGTACAGTGCATTAGGAATAAATAACACTCCCTATAAGCAGTGAAGTGGGAGAAGGAAATGGTTGGGCTTTACATCACAACTCCTAACTCACTGAGAGTGAAAACTTATCTGATGTTCCAGACACAATATTCCTGCTTCAGCTGTTTGTGATACACTTCTTAATTTCATCGTCTCCTCTCCCATAGAGTGCTTGAAACTGGAGGAGAGGAGTGAAATGGAAACAGTGATTCTTCTTTCCTAGCATTTTAAAGATACGTGGACATGCTTGAGACATTCACATTTTTCCTCCTTGTGCTATTCTTCTCATATTCTTTCTCCCCTTTCTTTTCTTCCCTCTAAAAGAGACTGCAGGGAAGAAGGATGGGAAAATTCACAAGCTTTCTTTCCAAAACTAAAATTAAAGGACATAGGAACCCAAAAAAAAAAAGAGCTCCCTTTGTTTCTCACTGCATAAATAGCCAAAACGTGTTGGCAGTCAGTCAGAATGGCGGGTAAGGTACTCACAGATGACTGTAAAGCTATCAGATTTATAGGGCAGCTTGACGTAAATGTAAATTATGCACCATTCATATTGGGCGGGCGCTAATTGAATCCATACATCTGTTTAAATTGTATTCCAAGAAGAAAGCTTCTTCCAGTTGGATGCTGGCAGGGTGACAAGTTCTTTGCCTAATTTTGTAACTTTTGCTTTGTCCATGTTTAAAACTGCCTAACTCTAACAGAAGATAAGATGTCAGTGTTGGGTCCTTACCTCTTACTCAGCTGCTGTGATTCATATGAGGCACATTAGAATATAGGAGTAATAGGAGTTGCATTGCTGAACAAAAGTCCTCAGTTCTGTTCAAAGATCCTCTTTTAAGAGGAAGAATGAAGGTTTGGTCAGCAGAGTGCAAGGCTACTTGCTATCTATTTAGAGAAAAAAATAGCAATAAATATTATAATTATGTGACTTTACTTGGAACTTTGGAATGTGTCTGACCGTTGCATGCCATAATTTGTTTCCTTCATTCTGAAGGCAAAACCCTGCAAACATTCCTACACTACTGTCTGACCGGGAGTAACTGTGGCACCTGAAAGGCAGAGGTACAAATTGTTATCCTGGCAGGCTCAAGCTGTACTAAAGTCAAGGCGTACTGCCATCTCACTGATATATTGAATGCCAAGCAGTAGAGACCAAGAAACTGTTACTTCATCCATCTTCAATGACTGAATGCACTTAAATCTTGTTTATTTCTGAGTATTTAGAGACATTCCTCAGTGTGGGTTGTGTAGCTGCAATTTTGTCTCCTTGGAGTTTGTCTTCTTGTTCACTTACTTCATTAAACACTGATTTTGCATTTAAGGCAATGCTATTTGTCACTTGGTTCATGGCAACCTGTTTTAGGGAAAAGTGCAGAAACCATAATTAGTGGAACAAGTGCAAAATGGTAGGTGCGCAATAGGCAAGGGGGAGAAGCATGGCAAGATATTGAAATGTACTCAAGGAACTGATTGGGCAGGGAAAAGAACAAATTTTGCTGGCAAGGAGGGCAGGGGAATAAAGCCAAACCAAACTTCCTAAAATAGGAGGATGGAGATGATGGAAAAAAATATTAATTCCTTTCTTAGCGTGTAACATATTTGTAGGGCAGTTTCATTCTTGGGTGGTGAGACATCGATGATTACCAGTTAGAGAGAATAAAAGGGGGAATGGGCTGTAATTGCTTAAAATTGAGGAATAAAGGAATTTGGTTCCCTTTCTGGTCAGCCCTGTGATAACACTGAGATTGCTCTGGTTTTCCTTCCATACTAGTTCCCCAACAGAAATCAGAGTGGCCCCAACTGATCAAGCATGGAGAGGACGAATAAACTTTCTTTTGCTTCAAACTGGGATGATTCCTTTTAGAATTGTTATGAAACCTTACAGTTCATGAGTCTGAACTCACTATCTTGCATCTAGGATTAATTTAATTTTTCTTTTCAGCTATTTTGGAAAACCTACAAAGTAGTATAAGTAGCACACACAATTTCCAGCTTAGTGGAGTCCTAAGGGCTCAGTACTGGAAAATTATAGAAGTAGTTCTAGAGTGTCAGCAGTTGTATTTGGCCCCCATGTCTGATACAAGATGTGAGATAAATTGGCCTTCTGGCTGAGGTAAAGGACAGGTGTTTCAAAAGTAACCTCAAACTATGCAGTGAGGCAAGGGAAGATGTGCACACCAGTAGCATGTTTTCAAGGCACAGTGAGGAGCAGATGATACCTGCAGATTTAAATGCTTTGTACCAGAGCTAGAAATGCAAGTGCTGGTGCATCACAGAAAGTTAGGTTCCAGTAAAGAAAGTAGAACAGAGCTCTTGGTTAATGTGGAACATAAAAGAGGCAAAAATCAGTTGAAATGGCTCCAGTTCTCATTGCTCCATGAAAACTGACAGATCCTTCACAGTGTGGGTGTAGGCCAGGCTGTTTACCATAAGTAAACCTTTCTTCATTGTCTTTATTGCTTATTAATTTTCACACTTGCCCATGGGATTTTGAGTAGCAGGATTTGTCAGAGGCATAAGAAATGGCCTCAAGCTTTTGCTGGCTGAACATCAACCTGGTCTGTGTGTTGGCACTTGAGAGGTGTGAGTGGAGGGTTGGAACAGGTCAGGCTGTGGCCTCTATCCCACCTCAACTGTGTGGGCTGCTGTGAGAATTGCTGCCTGCAATTGTGCAGGAGGTTTTTAGGACAACTGCACTGTCAATCTTTGTGCCCACATGTACATTTCAGGCTGTGCCCCACAGATGGAATTTGGTCTTACTGAATGTGCCCAGCCATATATGGGGACTGACCTTCCAACTACCCACGTGGTGTGACAGAGCTCTCTGCTTGTAAGTGTCAAGCCCCACCAAAGCAGCACAAAGTCTTAACTTACTTGCAGGTTCTTTCCCACAACATTTTTGCATGTAATGTATTACAACAATGCTGTCACATTGAACGTGATATTTTTGTGTTCCTTCGTGAATTAACTGGCTGGGTAAGATTCTGATTGTGGTTGCAAGAAGCTGTTCTAGATTTAGGTGGTGTATATTGAAAGTGAAATCCAGCTGAGAGACAGGATGAATGTTACGCTTAACTGAAAAGCATGTGCTTAACTGTACCCATAACAAAGCCACAACTTGTCAGCTCTGGAGTCATGTTAAATTGGGCTGATTAGTGCCAAGAAAACAGTATGGGGTTTTTTGTTGTTGTTGTTGTTATTAGCAAAAATATGAAAGCAAAACTTGCCATGAAAATAAGAACCACTGTTATTCTGATGTAGATAAAAACAATGCTAAATCAACATCAACAAGTAGGGGAAAAAAAAGGGGAAATGCATATTCAGAAAACAGTTTAATAGAAATGAAAGTTTATATAACTGATAAAAAGTGTGACTCATCTGTACTTTTCCCACCCCAGCTGCAGATTGGTGTTCCAAAAATCTTTTCCAGAATTATTATGAAGACAGCATTTATAAGATGAAGTCTGTTCATAAGTTTAAAACTCAAGAACAGGCAGCTAGTGCACAGAGAGTTTTATTTTTTCATCTTACATGTGTGTCGGCCATTAAAAGTTTGGTCAGACCAAGTAGTCCATGAATGGTGCATGAAGATTTCTGGCCTTTAAACTGAACAAAGCTGTTCTCTCATTCCAATGGCATTGGGTTCAGTGGTGTGTATGGGGTTGATGGCTGTGCGAGGTATTTGAGGACTGATTCAGCCATACAGGCCTGCCCACCACCGAACAAACCACAAATCCTGCTGGGTGGGGAGGATTGGGCATTGGCTACAATATGCTCAGCAGCATTTCCATCTTCTTCCCACTGCTGTATTTGGGGTTCTTGCATGCATTGATTGTTCAAATCTTTCTTTAGTTTTCCTGATCCTTCTGTATCCTAAGACAAAGAACTGTTGTGAGTCTACTCCCTCAGCTCCTCATAATTGCAGGTCACTCTATAACAACTTTTTCAGGGTTTATTTAAAAAAACATTGTTAGAAATCTTTATTTTGTATTATTTAGCATCATTATGCAATTCAGTTCATCAAAAAGTACTGCTTAAACCCTTGGCTAGTGGAAGTTCTTCATTCTAATATAAAGCAGACAAACCAAATGAACACTTTTTAAGAACAGAACTATTTTCAATTGGTGAAGCTTCTAGTTTTTCCCCTTTCTAGAAGGAGCAACAGCAATACATCAGCATAATGGAATGAACACTGCACAATTGGTTCCCTTTGGGAGCAGTGATAGGCAGAGATGAAACTTGGGTCTGGCAAAACTCATTCATTTGTGTCGTCATCTCATGGTCTCCTTATATATACATTAACTTGTTTATTCATTTAACATTGGCATTCCTACAAAGAGGAGCATTTGTTACATTATTTAATTTTGTGTGCGTTTTAAGTGCTGGTTTGTTTCTTTCAGTGCAAACAAGAGGAAAACTTTTCTTCTTTTCTTCTTTGATGCGTGCTCTTTGCTGTCTCAGTAATCCCCTCCAAAACCTTTAGTATAATGGATTAGGCATACTCATACCATCTGGCTCTGATCAGATCAGGATTTGTGATCTGTGAATATCTGGAGGGGTAAAATCAGTAAAAGTGAAAGCTTTGAACACACTTCATTGACTTTAGCTTCTTAACTTCCTTGGTTAAGAAGTTATGTGGCTTGAAAGACTGAAACATTAGGAAAACAGAGCCAAAATAAATAAATCAGTCTAACTGAGGTAAGACTTGGTAGGTAATGCAACCACACTGCAGGTGTATTATATCTGAACCTCATGAATATTTTATATAATCCTTTGTAGAATAACTGCATACTCTTATAAAAAGCAAACCAACAAATCAACACTCATGAATCATTAATATAAAATAGATAACACAGAATGGGGAAGGAACTGGCTTAACAATTTCACGGACAGAACACAGCAGGCCAACTACAGATTTATTGAAAAGTGACTTTCTCTGCTGGGGTAGAATACTACTTCTATCATAAACAAGATTCAGCTAGTGCTTAGCAAGGACCAAAAAGGCAACAAAGGGGTTACACCAAGTGTCACCTCTAAAGGTCTTTTTCTCACATATTCTCACTCTTCTCTCTGTCTGCAGTTAAAGGAGATTTTCCCCCTTCTTACATCTGTAATGCCATAGACAGTACTGCCATTGCTGATGGGCTTGGCCTTGACTAGTGGTGGGTCCACCTTGCAGTCAGCTGCCCTGGAATCCATCAGACACAGGGAAAGCTTCTGGCAGCTTCTCACAGAAGCCACTCCTGTAGCCCCTCCTGCTACCAAAACCTTTCTGCACACAGACTCAATGCAACAGGTAGCCAGAACCTTCCCTTTGAATGTCAAAGTCACCCTGGGGAGAAAAAGCAAGCTCAAACAAAAATAAACGAATTGCTCTGTAATCCTGGTTTGTTTCCTTGGGAGCTGTCAAAGGCCAGGGTGCTCTTGCTGAAGGAAGAGCAATAGGGAGGGCATCTGAGGTACGACTCAAAGTTATGGACCAACAACTTTCCTCTTCTCTCCTTAGGACAGCAACAGACCAATTTCAAAGGTTCCCAGCTCTTTGGCACTGCATCCCACTTGTGCCCGTTTTTTCTTTGTGGTAGAAACAGTTCAACTTCCAGTTCCAATTCCTTATTCCAGGAAGCAAAATCCAGTTTTGCCTATTTTACTGAGAAGTCCTGAGATTTCACTGTTTATAGCCATGGGGATAGAGAGAGAATATTTTCTGAACATTACTGGTTTTCTCTGTGGCTTCTCTGTGTTTCTGATTCTAATTTGACAGCAAAAGCTCAATGTTTACTTGTAGCTGAAGTTAAACCTGGACCTTGCCCTGAATATCTTCATGGGCTTTGCTAATCACCTCTAAACACTTTTTCTCATAGGGATTCCTTTGAAGCTGTTTCTTGGGTATAAATGACCATTTGCAGAAGACCTTGTGATTGGAAAGGAAGCGAACAGAATCAGACTTTATGGAGTCTTTCTATAAAAGAAAGGAACAGAGTTTTGAGACTGCAAGTTAAAAGAGTAATTATTTGAAATTTTACTCCTGGGGAGAAAAAGTAGTAAACACTGTTACATAAATGAGGGTAGGATATGAGCAGCGACTGCACTGTTACAGCCTGGAGTTGTTTTTAACTTCTTGCGTTTTTATTGAGGCAATACTGTTCAAACTTTTAGTACTGTCTGTCAGGGAAGTGTAACCCAATAGCATCTGGTCTTTTGCTGCATACAGTCAGCCATTACTTTGTATGCATTATTTCTTTAAGCAAATATTCAACTGCAGAGCACAGGTTGTGTAAAAGCAAACCAAAATAACGGAGGCCTCTCCCATAATCATACTTGTGTCACAACTGACTTCATCTATCTAGGCTGTCATAACAAAGCATTTACTGCATTTGAGTTTCTCATTTCATTTCATGTGGTTGATAAGTTTTTTCTAGATTGTAGGGGGGAAAAATAATTTTCGGGGGAAAGTGAGATGCTCTCATAAGTAGGAACCTTTAAACTGTGGCATGAGCAGGGGAGTGTAACCAAGACATTTGCTGTGGATTTTTCTTCTCCTAGCTTGCTGCTCTGGAGCAGCACACGGGGCTTGTGCTGAAAGACAGCATTGTCACTGCTTTGCTTTAACTTTCTTTGTCCTGTTTTTCTTTCTTCTTTTTCTCTCTCATTTACCTGGAATGGAGCTCATTTGACCCAAAGGTAGTGTTGATGAAAAATCTAGCCCAAAGATCTCAGAATTTACAGGTGTCTCTAAAGGCTGACTGTAATGATAATTTTCATTATCTAAGTAATTGCATTTCCTTTGAATTTTTCTCACCATCATTTGCAAAGACCCTAAAGAGCCTTGCTCAGATCAGCATGCCTGTGAGTTTAAATCAGAAAGATTTTTGTAGTGTAGAAGCATTAATGTGTTCAGTGATACTGCAAAGCCTGTGGAAGGCATAGTATATTCTACTTTTGGCACTTCTTGACCTAATCAGACCTGTATTGATCTTAAAACCTTATTTTCTACCAAATGAAGCACATTTCAAAAACTATTTAAAAGATCCTCAGTTTCTTTGGAACTGAGTTGTTTGGAACTCTGAAATAGAAGTTCACTATTGGAATCCAACTGGAATATTCAGTGATGCTCCACATTGACTTCCCATCCACAAAAATATTAGTGAAAGCTCCAATGAACATAAATTTAAATGAAGGTTCTGTTTCCCTGGATTGGAAGCAAATAATATTGTTTTGGTTCATATTAAATTCTTCTATTGATGTTCATACAACATATTTTGTGGTAAGCTGGAAATATGAAAAATCATCAAAGACTGCAGGATGGACAAAATAAATTATAGAAACAGCTAAATATAAAAAGGTTGTGCCACTGAAAGCCAGGAAGTTTGGTATGTTTGTTAACATCTGGATGCTCTTTGTGAAGAGATGGAATGGTGGCTGATGGGAGCTTGGAAGGAAAAAAAGTCTTTAGAAGGGTATTGAATTTCCTATGCCTGTTTTCATGCAGGCTGAAGGAGCACTTGACTGAACTGGTGCATTTTACAACATCTGAAGCAGCAACAGAACAACTGTAAAAACATGTTGTGATGAAACAAGGTGAGGTGGTTTTTCACTACTTCTCTCTTAAAGTGAGACAGAGCATGTTACTTGGCTGAAAGAATGTGCTCCAGATTATTAGCCTGCCTTATGGGAGGAAAACACCCATCCCTTTCAGATATTTCTTTAGACTTCAGGCATTTATTGAAGCCTGCGCATTGATATTTTGTCCTGCTTCATAATTGCTGGGAAAAAAACAGTTAAAAAAAAAAAAAGAAGAAGTAGTGAGGTCTCTGCAAGCAGAGGTATTGCTGGTATTCCTTCTAGCCAAAGCTCAGGTGCAAGGTGGGATACAAGTAGAGATGAGATACTTGAGCACAAAATATTGAGAAAGAGAAAGCTTGGGCAGATAAAATCCTTAGGGAGCATCTCATGTCTGTTAGTGTCTGCTTCTCTACAAAATAAAATCAAAAAATATTTGACAACTTTGGGATTGTTGGACGCTTTTCTAATCAGGGACATGTTGTAAACTTTAGAGGAAAAGAAAAGATCACAAAGGTCCAGCTGTAAGAGCATCTAATTCTGCACATCTACACAGTTCCAGAAGCAGAGCTCACAAAGTTTGACCCTGGAAATTCAAGCCCCTCCAACAACAAAACAATATGAATATGAAATTCTTTTGTCTGAGCACTGTTTGATGTTAGCTAATAAGATTTTGTGCTGGCTGCCTCATCTTACAGTTTAAAAATACCTTCAGCTGATGGCTGGAATTCTCTATTGAACTCAATGTTAGACTCCTGTGCATTTCAGAGGGAACAGGATTTCACTGCATATACTTTTGCAATGGAGATTAAGCTGTGATGCTGTCTGTATAACAGCTTTTTTGATCCATGAATCAGCCAGAACTTTTTTTGTCTATGAATTATCACCAGATCAATTTTTAAATGGTGTATGCATAAAGCAAATAGGAAGTAAAACAATGAACTTTAAAAACAAAATCCAGAAGTTTCCTATATTTTAATTGTCCACAAGTGTCATCATCTCTTTATTTATGACTGTAGTTTAGCTAAATGTTTTTTAACTGTTTCATTTCTTAAACTACTACTACTGTTTGTACTGATGGAGTACAGATATGTGTAAGACATACCTAGCACTGCAAACAGGATATAATAGCAGCCACCGTGACATAAGTTTACAATGTCAAGGTTGCAAAGCTCTGTTGCCCTGTTTTGATAGATAAAACCTGGAGGAAAGGGAGATTGTTTTTTCCCCCTGGGACCATAATGTCTTTTTTTTTCTGTGTAACATGATACCTTGGTTCTGTTTTTCAAAAATGCAAGGTTTTGCCAAAAATGACAATTTAAAGAGCACACTGAAAGGAGTTATCACTTTCTACATACATAAGTGCCTATAAGCAATGGCTTTGCTTACAAAAAGTGTTTTCAGGATTTGCTTTCTATTATGAGCAGCTCAAGATATCACTGGCATATTGCTGAGAAAGAAGCACTTCATTCACCAGGCTTTTAACTCAATAAATTGCATGGCATTGCATGGGAGAAGGAGGAAAGATATGTTATTTCTGAAAGGGAGGTGCTTTAACTCTAAAGGTTTGCTTTGCTCTAAGAGAAGCCATCCTTTCCCCTTTTCTGTGTTTTCTCTTCTAAATAGTCTCTGCTCTAATGGTTCATAGTTTTTCTTCAATTCCCAGTCAGCAGTGTTTACAGGGTAGAAATAACATGTATAACAGACAGAAGGGAGTTACCAGGGGTTGAAAATAACAATCTCATTGCCCAAGATGTGATACCAAATCATTCGACTGTTACCTGCTCTCCACCATTTCTCTCTCCTTTAGGGTTTCAGATATGTCGCTGTTATGTAGAGAGCTTGTATTGAACGTTCTACTGTGCAGTGTGTGCAACTCGTTTATTTTGATTCAGAGAATAATCCATTTAGTGCTTTATGAGGTTTTGGTGCGTGTCTTGTGCACGCAGCTCTGTGAATTATGTTCCTGTAGGAATGTTGTCTATTAATAGCTCTGCAAAGTAGACACTGACTCTCTGGGAGGCTGCTGTGATAAAAAGCCTTATCACAGAAAGGTCATGTGCTATTTCTATTAACTCTTTTGATGCGACTGAGAAAAGACTGTAACCTAATAAACTGAGGATGAAACTAGAGCTGGGGCTTCTTAATCCTGTCCATGTGACTAATACCTTCAATAGCCTTGCAAAGATACAAAGGCCCAGTACCTAAGTCCCACCAGTTCCACCAAACTCAGACTGAATTGAATCAGGAAGCATTTAGGTGCCTAAAACCTTTTGTTTATTTGGCCTTCTAAGCTTTTATCGACTTGTTGAGTAGGACATATAATACTTATAGTAGCACTGTTGGAATCAATCTATAAATAGGGTGTGGTTGTTATTTATGCAAATATTTTCAAGAGAAAGCTGCTTTTAATGCCAGACTTTGATGTTAAGATATAATTCACCTGTCATATTTACTGAAATTCTCTACAAAACTTTCCTTTAAAAATTAATTGTTTAATCTGTTAGGAGGTAATGAAGTGCAAGGGTAAATAATTCAGAAACACACAGAAAATGGTGGGCCTCTGGACTCCAATGTTGATTTCTCTGACTCAGGCTGATATATGCCAAGTTTACTTTAGATCTTTTATTTATATATATATACACGCCTGTGTCTACAGTTATATGGAACTCTGCTCAACGATTTAGAAGCTCTGCAATTGAATGTTACAGAACACACATCGCTTTCACAGCAGTTTGTGGCAAGAGTCCCATGAGAAATGGTTGAGACAGCATAATTTTGTTGCCAAATAATAATGTTTAGTGACTCAGAAACTGCCATCTGTTATGTAGACTCATAGCTCGAGCTCTGCATATTGAAATAGACCTTGAAACATCTGCAGGTTTCCTGTAATGTTTAGGCTTAGGCATCCTCCTAGCTGGAATCTCCCACCTCATCCTCAACCCAGAGATATTCACTTACCATCACTGTTTGGGGTTTTTAACTTCCCATAGCATGCTATCAACCATAGCCACTTTCAAAAATATCTCTGATTTCATGCTCTTGAACTAATGCTTCGTTTCAGCCACTATAACCTGATATTTCTATGGTGTTCTTTAGGTGAAAATTATCATATAGACTTTTGAAATCCTGAGGGGGAAATGAGAGTTGTACCACCTGAAGCACTAAATGCTTCTGTCCAGATTACAGTGTTACTGGACAAAGTGTGCTGGTTTCCTGTTGGGCACCTGGCCTCACCACAGCAGCCCCATGCACATCTCACACTGGGGAGGCAGCTGTGCAGCCCTCTTTGGAGCTGCTGTCCTCTCACTTGGCATTACCCACTTGCTCTAGGCCTTGCCCTCTGGGTGAACCTTGGAAGATTGTGTGTATCTCTGAAAATGTGCTGCAGGAGCAGAGTAAGACACAAATGGTCTCTGGTAAACTTGCTGATCTTCATAAATCTGACTCTGAAGTCTTCTGCGTGTTGTAGTCTTAAAAAATTCAGTCTGGTTTCTTCCCACCCTCTCTGCTGTTTGCCTTTTCTCATAGCACAGAAGTAACCCCAGTCCCAGTGAGAAATGCTGAAGGGGGAAAGTAGGTCATTGCATTAAATGATGGGGTTTTTTGGTACTACTCTCTCTCACACTGTTATGATCTGCTGTGCAAAATCCAAACTTAATCCCAGTGCACAGGGATCTTCCGGGCAGACGTGAGCCACAGAAGACTACTGAATAGTCAGCATGGCTTGACTTTCATCTTAGATTTTCTTTCTGTTGGGGAAGGTGAAGAAGAAAGCAAGGAACAAAGGCTGGAAGCTGAAAATAGCATTAGACCTGATGGAGATCTGTGCAACACAGCTATGAAATACAAATATGAATGTATTGATGCAGGGGCACTTGTGAAGGCATATTACATGCTCTGTTCCATTCCTATTATGTTAGAGTTAAAGTTAGAATGTTAGAGGAAGTGACAGGCGTATGGTTTTGGTGCTTGGCTTTGTTTTCATACACTGAAAATGAAGGTCAAGGAATTGAGGGAGAGCTCCAAATCACAGGTCAGCCACAGGCAATGCCTTTCTATTTGTTTATTCTGTAGCTGTTCCAGTATTTTTAAAGATGTTGTAGTCCAGGAAAATGTCCTAATACATTTATATGATATGATATTGGCTAAGGATAGAAATAATCTACAGCAACACATTAGGTTTAGCCAGAAACTGACCTTGTCTAAATATTACCACAAGATTGAAGTATCTTACTAGAAGAGTGGCTGTGAATAAATCTTTTCAGATGTACAGAAGAAAAAGATTCTGCCTCTGATGTTAAAGAGGAATAAGATTTCTATAAAGGAGTAAATGACATCTGGAAATAGATTTCCTCATGGACAAAAGAAACAATTCCTCTTAAACAGCTTTATGCAATAGTAAAATTTCATTTCTTACATATGAATTTTTTTTTTACTACTCATTACACAAAAGGAGACATTGCTTAATTAATTCCAATAGTTATTCACATTTTGCATTTACAGGAAGGTTTGAATTCTTAATGATGATGATGACTCATGAATTAAACATCCTTGAGAAGCTTTCACCTCTGTCTCACCAGTGAAAATCCAGATATATGATCCATACCACATTGCTTTTCCTCTGTTTACTGATGCTATGTATCCAGTGTGGGCACAGTGGTAGATATTTGAGCAGCTGGGGCTGGTTTTCTTTGAAAGCACATGTAAAAGAAAAGATGCAGGAAAATGACTGAAACTGGGGGCAGGGCCACAGATCTGCAGAGAGCGGAGATGTTGCTGTGGCCCTCTGGACAACCATGGCAAAGTATTAAAACATAGGTCCAGCCTCTACTATAGTGGTTTTGCTGTCATAGAAATGTCAGTGAGGAGTGAGAGCCTTTCCTTATGTGGCAATAGCAGTACATCCCCAGTGCAAAGGCATTCCAAAAAATCCCTTTCCTGCCATAAGATGTTCTGCCTAAGGACTAGATACAAGCCACAGGAGCAAAAGAATTTTATTTTTGGCCAGCTCCTGATTGTACTTACCTTAGGAGGAATAGCTGTTATGGCTGTAGTTTTTAAATGCAAAAGGGCCATAGAGTAAGAATTAGAAGCATGTCTCGTTTTTGTCTGGGTCTGATCATGGCATGTGGGTGAGTTACAGATTAATTAATGATTAAATTTTTGTTAAGACACTACTCAGATGAGTTCAGCATCTTTGCACCAGCATTTTGAATTGTTTTAGTTTATATACAGCACATAAAACTGCCTTGGTACCACATGATTAGTAAGTGGCAAGTGTGACTTCAATATATTAAACAGATTTTTCAGAGAGTTTGGGAATTAGCAACCAATAAATCTGTATCAGGAAGACTGTAGGAAACGTGGTCAAAAGTAGAAACACAAGGAAGCATATGAACAAATAAGTTTTGATACAGGATTATCATTGCTTTCCCAGAGGGATCTCATCCCTTGGAAATTTTTTAGAGATTTCTTTAGGGTAGTTACTAGCATGTGTGAAAAGCTCTTATAGTAGGTCTGAATTTCCAAAATAGCTTTTTCCAAGCACTTGAAAAGGAACAAAACTACTAAGCAATGTGATTGTTCTTATATGAGTCTGTAATTCATTAAGAAACAGGAAAGAGAGAGTTGGATTCTGTGGCCTAAAAATAAACACTTAGTGTCACCTGGGATGCTCCATGATGTCCAAGATGTCTGCTCTCAGATAAAATCTGGGATTTAAGGGAAATGTTCTTGTTGGCACTGTATAAGCTATCCAATACACAAAATTACATATGCTGTTTTTCTCTATACACTGGATCTCACTTGAGCTATAGGTACAGACAATGTGTTTTTGCAGGGAAAGAGAACACTGCAGTCTCCTGGAAATCAATGTTAGAGCAGTGCTGCCCGAGTTGTTCATGAGTGACCTGATAAAGGGGGATAAGACAATGATGAAAGGAAATTTCAGGGAGGAAACAGAGCTTGCCACAAAAATGGTGTAAAAAGATCACATTTCATAACTAGGTGATAAAGTGCCATCTGACACTCACTGTTGATGAAAGGAAAGTAATACACTTTGGAGAATAGCCCCAGTTGCACATATACAGTGATAGGCTGTGAAGTAGCTATTGGCAATCACAGAAGACCTTGGAGTACTTTTGGACAGTTCTGTCAAAATGTCTGTTGAGTGCTCACTGAGGATCAAAGAGGAAAAAATGTGTATTAGGTAGTGTTCAGGATGAAATAGAGCAGAAAAATAGGAGAAATAGTGGTGCTACTGTAAGGGTCAATGGTGTGCCCATCTCATGAATCCTCCATTCCTAAAAGTGATGAGTAAAGAGAAAGGATACAAAAAAAGAAGGCCCCAGTGATCAGAGATAGCGTGGCTTCTTTCCAAGGCATGGCTTAACAGGTTATAGGTCTTCATCATGAGAAAAAAATTACTAGGAGGAAAGACTATGACAGAGAGCTATCAAATAAAGAGTAGCAGGGAAGGTAGACAGGGAAAAGTCATTCACCTTTTTCTCCACTGCTGTTATATGCTGCCAAGTGAAGAAACAGGTTGAAAAGTTCAGAACAGGCAGGGGAGTTTTCTTCCATGATCCCTAGCTAAGCTCTGGCAGCCTTTTCCACAGGGTATTGTGGGGACTGAAACTCTACCCAGGTTCAAAAAACGAACAGAGGAACTCATAGAAGCGAAGTCCATTAGCTCTTAGGACACATGAGCATGTGCTTTTCCTTTGGGAAGTTCTGAAGCTGTTGATTGCTAGGAGTGCATTCTGGCAAAGCACCACTGTCTGCTTAGCCTGTTTTGACAGTCTGACTTCAGCATCTCTTACTGGTCTCTGGGTAAGAAAGGATAGTGAGCTGGAGGATGCAGCAATCTGGCCTAGTATAGCTGTTCTTACTTTTCTAGCATCTTTTTTCCCTGTGAGAGAAGTGCCTATTTGATTCAACAGCTCCCCTGAGATACAGGTGATAAAAACAATAACTTACATCTGGAAGTGAATTAAGCATCAATCAGCAGTGTCCCAGTTTTCCATTCTGCAAACCTCTGAGACTGCAAGCAATACAAGCAGTACAGGATATTAATGCTATTTCTTATCTACTAATATGTTTCACCTTTTTTGAATGTTGAATTTCTCTGAAAAGCTTCAGTCTATCCATCCTCTAGTGATCTCTTGAGCTACTTGTGTTTTAGCTTGGTGTGAAAGTGAGCTCTTCATCAGGAAGTTAAGGGAATAGAAGAATATATTTTAGACCTTATTTGGAGCTCTGTTAACCCAATTGAGAGAAATACTCCCTGATTAAATAGATTTTACAAAAGCGGGGGGCAGGGGTGGATAGAAATAAAGCCTCAATTTTTTTTTGTTATTTCTGCAGTGTGTGATTCATAATCCTCACAGCGTTAACCTTGCTATCAGCTCTTAACTTCAGACAGTATATTTTGAAATAATTTTTTCTGATTCCTGACCCTCCAATTCTTCAGTTTATGATGCCTTTGTGGGTTAGCACAAAAATCTCCAATTTCTAACTTGCTACAAATCAAAGATGGAAACTATGAATCCACTTCTGATTAAAATTCCATCTTGTGTGGGTTTGTATAGTTACTGTAATTTCTTTCAAACAGCAAACGTATCAAATGCCAGAGGAAGATATTACTAAGTTGTCAATAAGATATTATCAAGAAGCTAATGTGGGTTTTTAAAAACATAGGTGTTGCTTGGACTAGCCAACAGGAGTTCTTGGGAAAAATTGTAAACCAAATGCTCTCTGGTGTCATCCGGTTCCCTTTCTCTGCTCTAAGCAGATAATGTGCAAAGCAATCAGTTAGGAAGTGACCCTATGTCTACCAAATATTCATAAGCATAAAGGACAGCAAACCCAACCTGTCCTCCCTGGTTTGTTTTGGGATTGGGATCTTTGGATAGTTTTTTGGATCTGGGTTGTTTTGGGATTTTTTGAGTGTGGGTAATTTTAATGAGTCAGAAGTGTTTTCTCAGAGGAAGTTAAAAGCCATATTAAAGTAGGTTGTCACATAGGTCACAAATAAGTACAAAACCAAGTTAAAATACTTATTTTTTTATCACAATTCTTCAATATTTTTGTTGGACAGTGCTGGTAGAAACATGGTAGGGCAGAGATTTAATGGCAGATTGAAGTCAGTGATCCTCAGTGATCACTGAGATCAGAGCTCTAGAGATGTAAACAGATGCATTAGTCCCTGCAACCATGAGGGCCAGTGCCTACTATTATGGATTTGTATTATCCATATATTTGCGGGGGACCTTCTGTCTTCTATTTCTATTAATACACTTAAAGGGATAGAGAGGTGAACTCTCACTGGATTGGCTTCTTTGAAAAGCAGCAATCTTCTTGTCTTTAGTTACTGCTTAAGGATATTGAGATATTGGAGAAAGACAAACATACCTAAAATCTATGAATTTATTTGGAAGAAAAGAAACTGTTGAGTGGGAGTATTCACTCTCAAGTCAGTCATCTCAGGAGGAACAACTGATAATTTGGGACAGAATTGCAGTATTGTTATCACAAGTTCATAGATGGCACAATAAATAGGATTGTTCATTTGGTACTTTTTCTTCTTCACTTTTCAGAGCAAAGAGAAAGTTTCTTTAGAATCTAGATAATGAGCTTTGCAATGTGGCAGAAATGTATCAGTTAACTATCCTCTTTTATGTCAGCCATGGAAGAACAAAGAGTGGTTGGAAAATGTAATGGAAATAAAGTATCTGCTCTGCTGAATATGGAAAATACAAACATGGAAAATCAAACTATTATTTGCTACCTGAATGCTGTGGTTACATGGCACTGCTCACTAGGGAAGGTATAAATTGAATAGCTGCACAGTGCAAGACCACTAATTATGCAAGAAGTGTCTTGGAGCAGAAGAAAATTCTGCAAACACCCCCTTGCTATACCATCACCCTTTGTCAAAGGTGAAACTAAAAATCATTCCTGTTTCTCAGTGACACATTTAATAAGGTCCTGTTATATTAGGATGTACTGTATTTCATCCTGAATGTGGTTATAATATCCTTGCTAGAGAAAGTCCAAGTATTTGTTGCTAGGGGTAGCCAGCAAATTGACAGATCATACTGTGCTGGCACAGCCATCAGTAAATCTCAGTATTGAGCTTGAACATGACAGTTTTTCATTAACTTTATTATTTCCCAGAAAGTTCACACAGAAGGGCTCAAATCTATTTTCCTCTGTCCCAAAAGCTCCCAACACCTTGTGGATCTGGCCTTAGTCTTGTGTTTTTCTCCTATTTACCCCTGCTCCAGTTTGGACAGTGAAAGTTATTGGTTTACAATGCTTTTATAGCCTATTACTATTTTTGTGATTCTATAGCAACTAAAATCCTTGAAGAGGATGTGGGAATTTTCTGTCTTTTTTTTTTTTTTTTTTTTTTACAAATATCTGTCACTTGGTTTGCCTACTCATTCCCTTGTTACTGCCTACATAGCCTTCAGTTCTGCCCTGGAAAGATGGAAAACTCACACAGGCAGGAGAAAACCTACTCATTAGTGCTGACATTTAGAAACTGGGGGTGTATTACACAATTCGGCTGCCTTGTTGGGAGCAGTCAATGACATTTCTGCTTCCCTCTGCCCCTCACTCCCATTCCTGCCCTGTGCTTCATCATTTCTCCTCAATTTTACTGATAAGATTGGTAATTTTTTTTTTTTATGCTTCACCTCTGAAGCAGATGGCAAATAAAGAGAAGCTTGTATTTCCCAGACCAAACAAGCTGAAGTGTATGGATCCAGTGGCACAGTAACAAACTGCTTTCTCTGCTCCAGGCTGGACTAGATCCCCTGAGATATTCGGGGCCCATCGTGCCAAGCACTGTCCCTACACACACATTCCTGCTGATCCCCAATCAAAATGCATGCAGTAACTGCTCATAACCAGGGACAACATGCTCTCAGATGAGGAGGTGATGGGTGAAATGTCCAGTTAAGCTGGCTGGACAGTCACTGCATGCTGACTGCATGCCACCCAGTAGCTAAATGTCCCACTGCCCATGCAGTGATGTTGATGGTATTTTCCTAGAGGTGTAGGCACCAGTTGAAGCCAGAAAAGACATCAGTGATAGATATCTCAAGGATTTCAAAAGGAAGTGACACATGGTGAGAATGCTATCTGTCACTCCAGGCATGGGTGTGTGGGTGTTATTATTTATGCATGCTCCCAGGCTGAGGATGTTGTTGGTAACTGTATGGAAGCAGTGATGGAGATATTTTTTTTTACCTGCATCTGAGTATGTCTTTCTGATGAAGTCCTCTCTGTGGTGACATGTGGTGTCAATGTTTGGCAGATTGTAGAGCTCACCAGTTTGGCTCAGGAAAACATAAAATCTGATACTGAACCAAGTAAAAACTGTGTTGGATTGCTTCGGTAGCCTTACATAGAAAAATGTCATTTTGTGTCTGTGAGAACATCTCCTTCTGTGGTTACAGCTGAGGGTGGGCATGCTGCTTTTAGCAGACCTAGGTATCAGAAAACCATCAGCCTCAGCAGTTCACTGCTCTGCCCTTGGCTATGCTTCTTGGCTCAGAGGGTCTTGCTAGACTTCTTTCTCATTCCTGGAAGAGTTTGAGTATCTCTTGACTACAGTTGTCTGCTGAAGTTTGGTGTTAGGTTATACAAAGTGCATGATGGAGGCTGAATGTGATCATGGTAGAGCAGAGTACAGCTACAGGGCTTCCTTTGGGTTGACTTGAAGATTGAATTAATGGAAACAGCTTGAGCAATTACTGCCCTTAATTCAGACCACCAATTTTTTTACAGAGGTCTTTATCAGTGCCAAGCAGAAATAAATGTGACCATGAGCTGCAACTTGTAAACAATGCATAAATTCAAAATCAGTAATCTTATTTCACATTAATGTGTCAGCCTGTAAACTCTAGCAGGTAGATACTCCATCTGACAAGCTCTTCTGCAGGAGTGGCAATATTTGAAACAGGGTAAAAACAACAACTGAGGTTTAGAAAACTCACTTCTTTTTATGAATCAGAAACTTTTGTTTTGTGAGTGATGGATGAAAAAGTCTTGATGTGGCTCAGGTTTTAAGCTCACATAAAAGGGGTCATCTTTTTCCAGAGAAACTGACATTTAACTTGATGTAATTTTCCAATAAGATATTGAAAACTAAGGTCTTTGACCTAGCAAACTGATGGCCTGTTGGAGTATCTCATGGGAGCCAGTGTTCTTGTAAACAGAGCTTACAAGTTCAGGCAACAGTTGTGAATTTCAGTACTTTAATAAAGACTGATTTTAAGCCTTTTATAATTTATGGGCAATTCCAGTCCTGGGCTAAGTTATGCAGCTTCATACCCGTGTATCTGCTGGCATTTTAAGAGTGCCCTGTACTTGGTGATGGGTTACATTCCCGAAGTGCTGAGGAGACTCATCAGGATGAGGCTGCCTCAGGCTACAGACGTCAAATCAGGATCTCTCTGTTACATTGTGTGTTTGGTTTGATTTGATTTGCTATAGGAAGGTTACACACTCACATATGAGACTCTTGCAGGCTCTGTTAAAAAAATCTTCACAGGATATTTCCAGCCAGGTTTTACTTTGAAAGCTGCTGCTGAGCTCTGGCTTTCACAGGTTTATAATACTTTGGGTCGTTTGCCTGTTTAAATACCACATCCAGTGCAATGCTGTAAACAAGGGAGCAAACAGCTACATAACTATGATTCCCAGGAGAGAATGATCTGTTAAAAGGAGAAAGTGCTTGTTTTGTCACAGCTGAATTACTAATATTCCTATAAATTGCTTCTCTGGGGTTGTGTAACGTGTTTGGCAATGTGGCAATAAGAGATGTTGAAATGGGGAACAGACTTAGAAGAGTAGAAATGGAAGGAAGCCAAGCCAAAATACACAGTGAGCCTTTTCCAAAGACAGGTCAGCAATGATCCAAGTGTATTCCCACAAAATGGAAGTTCAGAAGGGAACTGTAAGCAGTGGAAAATATTGCATGCTCAACTTATGTTACGAACTTCGGTCACTCTGAGTTCACTACAGAAAAAAATGTTTCTAGAGCCTAAAGTCCTTTCTTATTAATTTCTTTTCCCTTTTTCTTCTCCTATATTTAAATATTTTTTGTTAGGTAAACTAAACTTGGAGAAAAAAATTAATTGTTTTTCTAACATAGGAAACCTTAATAAAAAATTGGTTTTTACAATTTTTCTACAGAACTTTGCACAATAACATTTGTCAGGGTATTTTTTCCTTAGGAGGAAGGCAGCTTAAAGGAGAAGTTTTGTGAAGTATGTTTCCACTTGGCTTTTATCTTTATTTTAGGCTTGAAAATTACTTGCTGCCTTGCTGGTTTCTACCGTGGATGCCCTGTGATTGCACACCCCTCTGTTTTCTGCAAGTAGGCCCCCATGAAGAAGACTTTGTCATGCTTATTAATATTTAGCTTGTCTTTATTTGTAAAACTACTATTTGCAATGTGTGTATCTGGTACCAATGTGTTGATATCTAATCACAAACTAGATGCAACCTGTGCTTTTCTTTTGCTTGAAAGCAGACAGAAACCATTAGCAAAGATCAGAGAACAGCCCGCTCTACAGTTCTGACACTACAAAGAGAAAAGACAATCTTGTAGTACAAACAGCATCAAACTTCTGGCACTGATTGCACTCCTAGATCAAGCATTATTAATGGAGACAGAGATGTTTCCTTTATTGAGGACTTAGAGCAAGAGTATAATTTAGATTAACTGACTGACCCTTAGGAGGTGCATCGGACTCTCGCTGTTATCTGTAGAAAACCTGAAAGACTTATTGTAGGCATCAGCAATTAGGTCATGTGAATATCCACATCTGCCTCAATTTCTCAGTAATAAGGAAATGCTGTATCATGCTTGTTCTTGGGTTTTATTACTGTCTTCAGAAAGCAGACCAGACATCTTTGTGGGTTGTGCCTGCTCATGTTCTAACATAAAAAAAAAAAGGTCAGTAACTCTTCTCCCCTTTCTGACATCTCTAGTTGGTCAAATTGCCCGTGTCTTTTTTCTTATCCCTGTGTTCAATTATTCTGTTGTCCCAGACAGACCTTTATATGTTAAACAGTCAAAATGTCTCCAGGCTGGAAGCTTCTGCATTTACTTTATATTGAAATTGAACTAAAGGAGGGGAAGAAACATCTTCCTGATCTGAACAATCCTGGACATCCCACTGATCAGAAACTTGAGACAGTGAAATTCCTTTGTCAGGCCAGTCACGTCAAGGTGCTCAGCCCTGCTAGTGCTCTGGGTCCCTATGCTGCTGCCATGGGAGATCCGAGATCAAACTCAATCTCCCAGTTCATAAAGACCTAAATAACAGGGAATGTAACAACCTCCAATTTTGTGCTGCCAGAGCATTAACAGAGCTCTTTCCCACCTGCCCTTTAGTGGTTATTTCACACCTCTACTCTGTGGGCTTTTTCCTTGTGGAATTAGGTGTGTGATGCTCCATCACTTGGGTGGCTGCTCAGCCATGTTGGGGATGTGGGAACTATGATTCCTTGCAGTGTCATGTTTTTCTCAGGTGTTGCTACAAGGAACTTGTTTTCAGCCTTGGTAGAAATCTCTGCTTCTCCTAGTCGTGGGAATTCAACCTTTTACTGATGTAGCTGGTTTACAGTAACACATTTCTATACCTCTTGGCTCTGCTTTTTTTATCTGTTCCTTTAAAACATGCTTTTAAATGACGTTGCTAGTGTTCACTGTGTTATGTGACCATGGGGATTAGAGTTACATTTTTCTCAAAGACATGTATTAAGAAAAGCTCATTATTTGCCTTTTCAAATTACATGCACTGGGGTCTCCAGCTGCTCTGGAGTGCAGCTTCCTAGCTGGAATGCTGAGTCCATCATCCTACCACCTCTGCCAAGGAGAAAGAGATGAGCTGGTCTTCTTAGAGCTCATGGAGAAGCGAACTAGCTGGTTGTTGGAAAACCCAGATTATTTCAAAAGCAAAATGTCCAGTTAGGGTGAAAAGCCTGAAGGTGTATTTCACAGAATGGCAAGTGAAGGAAAGCATTAAATCAGATTGTTTTTATGGTGCTGATCAAAATATTTTGGAATAGTTTGTTGTACAGAGTAGGAATATTTCCTTCTAGCTCAGAGCAGAATGAGCCTGTGTCCCTCTCCTCTGGCAGAGCCTCATGATATTTAAAGTTTGACAGGCTCATGCTTCAGTTCTGTACAGCATTGCTCCCCAGATGACCTGCATTTCTTGTGCTAACCTATAATCAAAATTCCCATGAAAAGCAGCATTAATCTGACCACAGTTTCTGGTAAAATGCTTTGGAATAAAATGGGAGCTAGTGCTTCAAATTGCAGCTCCCCAAGCCTCCAAAGCCAGAAAGAGCAAACAGTTTAATTAAAAAACTCAGAGATATATGCTTTAACTCATCTTACCTGTTGAATTTATTTCTTCATTTTCTAAAAGATAAAAGTAAAAAACAAAGAGGAGGCTGACTCTGGAGCTTTTTTGTGATCTTAGGAAGAAAAAGTAGCAGCTTCCTGAAATCTTTCTTTTATAGACCTTATAACAAAAACAACAATACAAACTTCAGAATAAAAAAAAATTCCCATAGGTGTGCATGAGTATGTATAATATGGAAAAAAGAAGTATGCTCTCCAAGGTCATGGTAAAATCAGAAGTGAATAAAAACTACTTAAATATGGGTTCACCTTTGCTTTTCTTTGTCTGCAGATCCCACCCAGGGTAACACAGCCCATGGAGTACAAATTATGTGTAGAGGGCGTTCATGTGGAAAATCTGTATGGTTAAAGCATTCTGGCAAACCACAGTTCCTGCTGGGTGAGTTAAGAGTCTGTCTTGAAGGAATGAGGGATTCAAAACTCCCCATGCAGGTGAGTGTAAATCTCTTCCTCCTTTCATGGTTTTAGCTTTGCTGGTGGTTTTAATTCCCAATTACAAGCATTCATTGGAATGAAATGAGAGTCTCAAGGTGCTGCTGCATGGTTCATTAACCCCAGGGTTTTTGATAGAATCCTTCTTTGCTGGGGTTTCCATGGTTAGCTCTGTACTCCGGAGTGATCCTTAACCTGCTGCCAGTGTCACCTGCAACACCATAAAGGGAAGGTGCAGCCCGTGTCAGTTTGCAGAGGGAGCAATATCTCATGGCTTCTGAGTCATGCCTTAAAGCCCAAAGGGGCTTTTCTTGCATCACTGTTTTTTGTACTAAGCAATTTTCCAAGCAAAAACTCTGAGCACATTAAACTTGAGCTTTTTATTTGCTTTTTCAGTATAGTAATGAGTTGAAAGTATTTCTGCATTATGTAATTACATAGTTCTGTGTTGGTTTGCTGGGGTTTTTTTGTTTGGTTTGTTTTTTGGGTTTTTTATTAAGCTAGAAAATAGAACCCTGACTGCTGTGGTGAATTTATCCCCTTAAAATTAGTGCAGCCCATAAGTAAGAGATGAGAGGATGGTGATGATGATTTGTTAAAATTAGTCTACCCCTCAGCTTCTGGCATAGGATTGCAAAGTGTAATTTATGCAGCAGGCTTCAATAATGTAGTAAAAATATATTCCTAATGTAGATACACACGGCTGAGGTTAACTGCCTGTTTTAAATTTTCCAAAGGAAAAAATTATCCCTTTTGCTTCAGCAAGTTATGAAGGTCATCTTAAGGACGAAGCCCAAAGCAGGTAATTCAGTTTGATCAACCAATCCTTTGGGAAAAAGCTTTTGTCTTCAAGAGCCAGCAGAAAACTGCCACAAGCACCTTGAATGTCTAATGAAGACAAAACCCAAATCTGGTCTGGGATGCTGAGGTGCTGTTGACTGCAGTCAGCTGGCCTCATGTGTTTGCTATTGTAGGCTGTAAAGTACAAACACTTGGCCTGCCCAGGTAGACATGGGGCAGCTCTGCTGCCAGGACTGCTCTACAGTTTGTGGGATCGTGTGTGAGGAGATGTGTTATCTCCCTATGCTGGGCAGCTAGGTACTGTCAAAAACGGCAGACTTCAGCCCATGTAGGGCTTTTTAACAATGCACAAAAATGGCTTTGTGTCTTGCCCTGGGTGGTTGAAATTCTATCAGTTCACTTTAACTCTTCCAAGGCATAAATTCCCTGGCAGTTGTGTTGGGTTGCACTGCCAAGTCCCTTGGCTGATAGAGGGAGAGACCCTCAGCACTCCCTGGGGCTCCCTTAGGACAGTCTTGCAGCTGAGCTGCTCCTTGGTTTGCTCACCTGTGGTGAGTCCCTGTGGCTGCCCAGAGCCCACCTGCATGAAAACGTGGTTAGCATTGCCAGGGCTGTTTGCCCTTGTCCCTGCAGGCTTGGGACCATGAGGATGGGGCAGCACAGGTCTGCACAAAGCCCCTCCTATGGGGCAGGGATGCAACCACTTTACACGCCAAATAAAATTCCTCAGCAACAGAGAACAGAAGTTATGACAGCAGGCCAGCTGTATATCCAGACATACAGGAATATGTCCTTTGTCAGCCTCATGTAGGGCCATTGGAGAGAAGTTTTGGAGTTGTGAGGTTTTCTTTTAGCTGAAGCAGGAGGCAAACTTCTACTCCGTGAGAGGCATCTATTTTTGGAGGGCAATCATTCACTTAATTTAAAAAAATTTAGTTTAGCCCCATGTTTTGCTCTCTGGAAAAGGCTCAGCAATCTGAGCATTATTCATGCAAACCTCCACTGAAACTTGCTAACTATGAAGTTTCAATGCTTTGCTCTGCCCAGGATAAGCTGTATTTGTGCTACTGAAGTCAGTAATACTATACACTTGCACATCTGCTGAGCATCTTGTCTACAAGTATCTGCAATAAGCTGGCAGTGATATTTATTTCATAGAATGAGGTTGGATTTGTTTTATTATTCCTCTTTCTGTTATCCAAGATACACACATCAAGAACTGATTCTCATCCTCTGTGTCTGAGTCTGTTCTCACATGAGAGGTGTCTGTGAATGTGACCAGAGAATTGGGCCTCTGGCCAATAAAGATAATATTTTACAAAAGGACATATCAGGCAATGTAAACTGTCCTCAAAAGGAAAGTTTATGTGTCTGAAATGTCTAATGCCTTTTTAAACTTCTGTCTCTCTATCCACTGCCAACTTTCTCCAAGAGAATATGCTTCCTAAGACATCCTTTCCGATTGTAAATTATTCTTGCATATCTACCCAGAAGACAGACTATGTAGTTGCTGACCTGTCTCAAATGGATATGGCAGGCAATTGTTAATCTCATTAGTAAACAATTCACAATCAGCTACAAATTTTTGGTTTAATTGTATGCATGATAAAAGAATATATTAAACTTTAATCTGCAGTTTCATTAAACAGGTGAATACATTAAAGTCTCTTCTGCAGTTCCATAAGCAGCAGAGGAGCCAACATTCAATACACTATGAGTTATTCTAAATCTTCTAATCCTGGGGTTAGTGAAGAATTCCATTTTCTTTTATTTCCTATATCCTGCTTTTTCGAGACCTGAACAAAAAATCACACCCCAAGATGATCATGATTGGGCTCTATTGGGAATCAATACTAAAAGAGTGTGCTAGATTTTCTTAGTTCCACCTACATTCACTTCCATTCTCAGATATCATTTTTCTCCTCCTTTGGCTCACTTTGCTGCTCCACTGAGGATTATAGAGTTCCTTTAGAAATTAGCCCATGCTGCAATTGCCAGAGAAATGCTTGCTCTTTCTAGATTCATGGTTTGCTATTTTTTCAGCATGTAATAATATGTGCATACCTGGGGACTCACAAAAACCTGAAGCCTCTCATTATACGTTCCCCTGACTCATTATATGTTCCCCTGCTCCTGTCACAGGTCTACAGAATTTAAATGCTGGCTATATGTTTTTAACTCTTATGCAACCTTCAATACCACACTGACTTTCACTTCAATGTCATCTGGTTTAGGTGTGGGGTTTTTTTCTGCAACACTTTTTTGTCTCAAGTCATTGTTTCATTTGCTCTGAAAAGCTGCTGTGGCTTTTTGGAAGCTAAAACCCAGTACCATGCAGGAGTTAAAATACAGAGGCCTGTGTTGTATCGAGAACCAGAACAGTCAACTCACAGAAGCAGCTTCTTAAGATACAGAGGCCTCTTGGATGAAGGATGAAGACTATGTTTTTGATACTATATATGTGCATAGACCCGTGCCTGTATTGCTTTCCTTTGTCTCACTTTTTGTCATTGTATTTGCAAGAACTTACTCCTATTTTTAGTGATAGTGGCCTATTTCCAAGACTTTTATTATAAAGGATTTCAGCAGGTGATAGTCCCAGATGTGTTGTCCTGCAGGTTAATACTCCCTACCTATGCAAACTTAGTTTATCAGGTTTTTAAAATGTTATTTGAACAATGTTGACACTCTTTTTCACAATACAGCTCAATTATAATTCCCTGCTTATGAAGTAATATCATTCAAATCACAGCTGTCACAAAACATAACAATCAAATTGTGATCCAATGCGTGACATTATGCTTAGCTGGTTTGTCATAGGTATTAAATATAGAATTTATGTATCACATATTCTTTAGGAGATCTGGATAGTGACCACTACTCAGGGCCAACATTACCAAGAAGTCCCAGGCCAGACTTGTACCGTGGATTTAACATTTGTTTGCACACACCAGTGTTATAATTTCAGACTGTTTTCACTATGTCTCTTCTGTTTTAAACAAAGTTTCCAGCAGTGGATTTATTTAAAGAAGTTTTCTAACGCTAAAAGCAGACAGTAATGGAGTGTCTTCTTTACTTGCTGGCAATTTCTCTTCCTTTGGTGTCCACTTGCTTACACCAATTTTTACATTGTGCAGAACTTGTGTAACTGTTGGCTGCCACCAGGATATGTGGTTTTTCCCCCCCTACCCTCCCCCCTGTTTTAGTTACAGTAAACAGCTGCTAAATATCTGATAAAGGCAGGCACACACCACACTAAATCGCCCACAGCAGCAGCTAGTTCTGATGGAGGTGAGCAAGCTGGACTGATGGAGCTTCCAGCTGAACAAGCTGGAATGATGCATGGGAGGACAGCAGATGCTGCAACTCCAAAGGAAGATGGGGAAGGATGGCCTTCTCCTCTTGGTGGCCACCCATTGTTACAGAACATCAGCTTTAATGCACAGCTGTGCTCTATTTTCTTCCTCCTACAGAAATGATTCCCATTTTCAAGGTTTTCTCATCCTCTGCACTATCATGTCTTTAAGTGAAATATACACTTTGATATGTTTTCAACACAAGAACAGCTATTCCATTTCCATAGGCAATTGCAAACTTTTCTATTTCTCAAGACTTCATTTCTCCTTCATTTCTTCAGGGAGTCTGCCTGAAGTTTCATCCATCTGTATTCCACATGAGTCAACTTTCTGCAAAATATTTTAGATTCAGATGTCACATTAATCAATATAGTCATGTCCTGTTTGTAATAATCATCTCATCTAAATCCAACATAATAGTCCAATCAGTGGAAGTATTTAGCTCTTGAATTCTGATCTTTTTCCCTTTCCTTAGCTGAAATTTCCTTTATTTGCGATATATGAACTTTGGACTAGTTTAGGGTATAGTTTTTTCCATTTCACAGACTGGTGTAAAAATGTCTGTTTTTTCTGCAGACAGACAAGTTTTTCCCAACAGTTGGACACTGCATTCCTCCCACCTGTGCTGCTTGCCTCCTGCAAAGTTGGGCTGCTTCAGACTTTGTAGAATAAGCACACTCAGTTGCTTGTGCTACTTGCTGTCTGAGAGTCTTCCCACCAAGATCTGATAGGTACAGTCTGTACATCTAATAAATCTTTGTTTCTTCCAAGTTTGAATCCAGTAAGTTTTAAAAAGTTTGGGTTTCTGATCCCCATTAAAACACTGATGTGACTAAAAGATGTAAGCAGTCAAGAAGAAAGTGTTTGGCCGCACAGCTGACATACTTTGATTCTCTGGAAAGTTATAGCTACTAAAAGTCTCTATAATGCGTAAGAAAAAGAAAATACAAAACCTATGTGTGCTTTGTGCTTTTTTGTGTGGTTTTTAGGTGTTTTGTTTGGCAGTGGGGCTTTTTTGGAACTCTGTACCGTGTCATGGAAAAACTATGTAATTACACAAAAGACATTGAGTCTCTGGAGTCCATTCAGAGGATGAAAACATTGGTGAAGAATCATATGGGAAGTGACTGAAGGAGCTGGGATTATTCAGCCTGGAGAAAAGGAGGCTATGGGGGGGCCTTTTCAGTCTCTACAACTACCTAAAAGGAGGTCATATCAAGATGGGTGTTGGTCACCCAGGAAATAATGGACAGGACAAGAGAAATAAGCCTCAGGTTGTGCCAAGGAATGTTTAGATTGGATATTGGGAAAAATTTATTCACTGAAGAATTGTGAAGTGCTGGAACAGGCTGTCCAGGGAAGACTGGAGTCACCATCCCTGGTGCTATTTAAGACGCTTAGAGATGTGGCACTTAAGGGCATGGCTTAATTGTGGACTTGGCAGTTTTAGGTTTATGGTTGAATTTTGTGATCACTGAATGGATTAGGTTGGAAGGGACCACAGTGGGCCATCTGATCCAACCTCGCTGCTCAAGCAGGGTCATCCTAGAGCACATGGCACAGGATTACATCCAGATGGTTCTGGAATGTTTCTAGTAAAGGAGACTCCACAACCTCTCTGACCAGCCTGTTCCAGTGCCTGGGCATTCACACAGTACAGAAGTTCTTCCTCATATTCACGTGGAACTTCCTATGCATCAGTCTCTTCCCCTTTCCTCTAGTCCTATTGCTGGGTCTTTTCCAACCTAAATGATTCTATAATTTCATTTGTTACATTCCTGGAAAGTTCAGAGTAGTCCATGTTTCTTGCACACTGGAATTTTTTTGTTTGTTTGGTTTTATTTCTCTCTTTTAGAAGTCTCTTTTTCTATCCCTACCCCAACTCTGCTAACTAGGCAGCAAGGAAAGTGCCAGCTAACCAGAAGTGAGCATCAGAACTTATGACTTAGAGGGATTGTTGATATAACTAAGAAGAATTAGAAGAAAGTGTCTGGAATGGAAAGAAAGTAGAGCATGTCTGGCTTTGAAGGCTTCAAGTCAAAGCTCTCTATGACTAAATGCCTTCTAGATTGCTGTATTTCAGCTCAGGACTTAAAGGCTAGATGGCCTTACAGCTAAAAGAATTCGGTAGCTCTGTTACTGATTTGTAGATGCAAAAAGCCAGAAATTTGCTTATGTTTGCCTCTAAGCTCACAGCCATGTTATTATCTTTCTAGGAATGGTAGTCACAGCTTTTCTAAGAACCAAATAAAAATGGAGCAGAGATTTCATTGTTCAGCTCTCTGTACCAGCATTCACATGGCTGATGTCTATTAATACACATTATGACTTTAAAAAGTGACTTGAAACTAATAAAAATAGGGATAGTTTCCATAAAGTGGTGCTCTCTTTCTTTTCCACTGAACAGACCCAAAAATACTTTGGCTCATGTTAGATAACACGGTAAAAGAGAAAATGCTTTTTCTTTGATCCGTAAAGTTTGGACTGCAATGTAAACCAGATGGAAAAATCCCAGCAGAGAATTTTCCTTTCTTTTGACCATTGAGGACCATCACTTCCATCACATGAGCTCAGAGTACCCTTGAACAGCTCCAGCATATTTACAAAATGAGTTGGACTGAGAATTTTATTGTTTGTACACAGTGGCTGCATGGAAATAATTCAATGATATACCTATCATATTTTCTAAGGAAAAACTAAATTGTATACAAGACCTTTCACTGTAGTATGCATCTGAGGCAAAGTGGCTGGTGCCAGGAAAGCAGGAAATTTGTGGAATTTGCAGTTTGACATGCTTTATTTTTAGTTGTCCTAAAAACTATAGGCAGCTCAATGCTTCAATGTCTACTGTACTTCATAATTTTGTCTCACCCTACTGCAAACAATTTTAATAAAATGTGTGTTAAATTAATCCCAGTTTTACCAAAACAGTTTCAAAAGAACATAAACCAAATTATAAACTGAAGTGGAACAATCCTGAAATACAATAAATTTGTAACAGGCTATTTATCAGACACATATGTTCTACCTTTAGGTTTTACATGTTGAATATATTTCATACAGGTACATATTTATTTGCTGCAGAAAAAATACTCTTAGGAAAGCAAAAACATACTGATATGTAAACAGGCTTCATCAATATTTTAATTACCTAATTCTTAAAAGTGTCTCTTTTTAAGACTGATGTACACTGACATTACAGTTTCTTAGCACTCTGGTTATTTAGTGACAGCTTTACTACACTGATGATAAAATCTGTAGCAGTATTTTCATGGTCAGTTCCCAATAAACAATGAAAAGCAAAGTCTCAGATTGCTTTGGTTGTGTCCAGGATCTCCTCTTCTGCTATACCCCTTCCACCTCATCACACATCACCTTCCTAAAGAAAGGCCCTGCTGAAGTATTTACACAGAATGGCCCATCACAAGACCCACAAGGAAATGTATGAAAAATAGTTCTGTGGAAATCCTTTATATAAAGGGGGACAAAGCTGTTGGTGCCTGGTCTGTCTCTGCTGTAGCTGTCTTACCTACACCTGTAATTTTCTGATTGAAAATTCAGCAGTAATGGCACTGGCTCCGTTTCTGTGGCACATATGGATTTCTGCTGGTCTCAGTAGTGACCAGCAAAGGAAGGTGACCTCTGTTTTAACAGATGACTCCACCAAAGGCAGGGAGACTATAGGCTTATGTTGCTGCAACTCCACTATTTTTAATGGATTCATTGCAATACTGGCATGAACCAGAGGTGGGAGAAGATTCAGGGCCAGACACAACCCTGTGTAGTGAAAATACTTCAATCAAATGTTTTCTGTGGTGGGGCTGTTTCTTGGCAGCCCATAGATTTCAGATTCTGGAGTGGTGATCACAGGCCGGCAGATGTATCGCATTACAGAAATTGCCATACTTGGCACTTGAGTGGTATCTATTATCTTTGCAGGACAAAAAAACCTTTTCTTTGATAAAGCTTTCTGATTCCAATTGTACAGAAATCTTGTTCACCTGGATTGACTGCAGGGTGTTAAACTTGCCATGTAGGGTGAGCCTCATTCCCACATAGAAGCACATTAGATAAGTCATCTGCCTTTACAGTGATTGTGGCATTTATTTTGGAGACTCATTTGATTATGTGAATACAGGTGTTCTTAATGCTGCTCTGTTCTTAGCTCTTCAAAATTCTCATTAGTGTGTGGATTGCAGAATTTGACCTTTTACATTAAGAAATTAAAATTGTCCTGCCTAGATCCTAATAGATATTTAAGAAATCAGTCTGCATTCCAGTAAAGCTTGTTCTGTTTAAGTAGATGTAAATGACCCTCTAGCAGGTGGCTTGGTGATCCAGTATAGCCAACATTTGCATACCTATTTTGGGCTAAGTTACTGCATTGTGACTGCTCTTGTCCTTGTGATCAAGTTGGAGTTTTAAAGATGCTGCATAGAAATGCAAGACTTTGTTCTTAAATTGTGCCAGCCAACTGGTTTCTTAGCTTGAGCAAACACTTTAGCAATTTGTTCAGTTCTTTGGAACCCAAAAATGTGGGACTGAAATGGAGAATTTTTCCAGAGAAAGCCATGGATAAAGCTTAAAGCTTCAAAATGAACCTCAGGCCTGTATTTGTTATTAAATTGATGAGTGAATACCCCAACCCACTGGAAGAGAAGTCAACTGCATTGTGTCTAGTTTTATAAAAGATACGTTTTTAGCTCATCTGCTTGGTAAGACAAAGTTAATTTTGAACAATAAGAAAGCACTCACAATAAGAATAATTGCAATTTCAGTTACTGTTTCTGCAATTGTTACCTTAAGGCTGAATTAAAAATTTGGAGCTGCTTTTCCCAGGTGTTTAAATGAAAAGAATGTTAGTACTTCCAATATTTTTTCCATGCTGGGATTATACAGAATCTCAGTTTGTTGGTTTATTTTGCTCTTGTAAAATTCAGATATTGCCAGTTTTGCTGTGAAGAAAATAAATTAGCGGTTCAACTGGGCCAAAAGAGCAACTTCAAGCCTTTCAACTGGACTGCCAAAGAGGGCAAAGTGAGGAGGAAAGCGTGCAGTGTGAGAAAAACATGTGCATTTGCTCATATTCTCTCACTTTTTTTCTGAAAATGTTTCATTCTGTTGTACCCACATTCTTACTGTTCAGACCTGTGTGATTTAAACACTGCTGCAGACCAGGTTTGGTACTCAACAGAGTTATGTAAATCGTAGTCAGACAGTGGTTTTAAGGTTTGTCAAAAAGCTTTTGGTGACTTTTCTCTTCAGGGTTATAAAGATGTAGTCCATGACAGTTCGTTGGAGACGGAGGTTTTTGCCAAAGTCCAAATTATATTGCAATTCAACACGAGGAGGCTTGAGATCAGCCTCCCCATCTTTTCTGCTTTCTATCAACATGAAGTCCCTGAACTGGAGGGCAGTTAAGAACTGCTTCCCATTGCTGCCATTTCTGGGTTCCAAATTAAATGGATGATTACGAGGGTACAGGATAATGAGGAGTAGTGATCACTTTAAGCTGGTCTTCATGGCATTTTAGTTTGGCCACTTGTTCAGGCAGGGATAAAGGCATTAGAGTACTGCAAAGAGATGTGGATTCTGCTTCCATTTGTCAACAAACCATTGCACAGTTTTGGGAAAGTCACTCTGCTCTCTGCCCTGTCTTCTTATTGCTTATGAAGTAGGAACTGCTGGGCTCCATTTTCATTTGGGGGTGCATTGAAAAACCATAGACTTTGGTTTCTGTATGAGCACCCTGAATGAACAGATTTTCTGCTTTGCCTTCTGTAATTGTGTAATGTGATAAGCTTAAAGAGTTCTGCTGACTAACAAAAAAATGAAAAGAAAGGTAGAGGAAGGTCATTCTTCACAGCAGCCTTCTCCACTGAACTGTCTGCTCTCCAAGGTCTATCTCCCGCACAATACAGCTACCCATAAAAAGGATCCTGTTGGTGTAATTTGAAAATCTTCATTTGAAACAACTGTAATACGCAATGTTAATATGTGGGTAGTCCTAACCAGTCCCAGAATATTTTTATAGACTCAAAGGGGGTGCGCTTTTGACTAGCTATAATGTACTTATGTGAAGGATTTGTCATCCAGGGTGATTTGTTTGCGAAATGCGTATCTTCCAAGTCATTATTGAAATTATGGTCATTTGCCATAAAGAATTTCTGTTGTCCCTTTTGTCCCTGGCCCATCCCCTGCTGAAACTTGAGTCTGACCTGTTCACCACTGAGATGATCTGTAAGACCCATGTAAAGGAGAGGATATGCAAGTGGTTTAAGTACTTCATAAAGCAGTTCAATTTCTCTAGCAATTTCTAATAAAGTAGTTCAGGCAAAACCAGCATGTAGAATAATTTTAGCAAACATGAAGATAGTGAAGTTCAAAGTTAGGTTTCCAAAAGGGGTAGGAATGTGTGCTTAGGCTATGGTTCTGTTGAAGAATTCTTACTTTTATTAAAGTCTTAGAAGAAATAGAGGTGGATTTGGGGAATCTGTTGTTCTCCTTTTTTGTGTTTTGCCACAGCTTTAACAGGGAGAAAATACTTATGCCACCAATACTTTGAACACATTGATCACAGTGCTAAATAGTAACATATTTTTCATATTACCAGGTCTCATCTGCTGCATACATAGCCTTTTTTATTCTTTAAGCAACAACAAATAGAGTGCTTTTATGTTTGTTATATTTTTTGGCTACCAGATTCCCATATAAGTTTGTCAAGCATTCAAAAAAACCAATTCACTGCTTAGGCATCCAGTGCATTTGATACCTGCTTCAGTTTATTTTGGTCTTTAATCCTTTCACAGGTTTGAAGTCAGCTTTTGCCTTGCACTGCTCCGTTTTCTTTCTTTCTTTTTTTTTTTTTTCCCTTTGTTTCAACCATAATGTGCATTTTATGACTTTGTCCTTTCTTTTGGCAAGTTGGCAAGTTACCAGTGGCTGGATTTTGAAACACTCTTGCTTGAGTGTTAATTGTCCTCCACAAATTAGCCAAGGTCACTGGCTTTTGAATCAATTCAATCTGCAGAAACAAGGACAGAGCCAGGAGTAAAAATGAAAGCAAAATATTCTCTTGTAATGATAATTGTCTAATACACAAGCAGGTGCAATATTTGAAGTGTAGGTCAGTGGTGTGGCCTATAAGATGCTGATTCAAGTGGAGGCTTAACATGTGTAGAGATTTGAATCTTCCTTGGAAAAATCACATTTTTTTTTTTGTTGTTCAAATACCTGCATCTCAAGCTTATCTTGGTTTATCCTATTGCTTGTTTGTAGCATAGCTGCAAGATGAAGGCCAAGTTTTTGAGCTAGATTATAGTGCTTTTGGTACTAGTCAAAAAGGCTTCTTGCTCCTAAAACTTTAAAATCTATCCCCTTTAGAAGTAGCATAATAAATTACTGTTTAGTTTCAGGCTGTTTTTCAATAAAATATAGTTCAAATATTGAATAAACAACAGAAGTGAATCTGTAGTGAGTGCCAGGAGGCAAGAAAATCACGTATGACAGGATGTTCCAGGCTTTATATATAAGCCTGTCACTCCAAACAGATCCTTTGAAATCAAAGCAACTCCTAAGTGCAGATCTGCTTATCTGGATGTTACACAGCACACTTCTCTCAAGAGATCTCTTCCTCATAAAAAGTATTCTAGTTTTGAAAATGAATGTTTTTGAATAACATTTTATTTTATCAGAATATTAAAAAAATGTTTGGATTATATTAGAAAATAGCTGAAACTGCAGTTTTTTCTATATATAGTAAGAGTATAATTTTGAGGTGTGAGCAAACAGGACAATTTATCCTGAGAAAGTTATAAAAAGCTGAAGAAAAGGAAATTCTAAATCAATGTCTAAACTCAGTCCCAGACACAAACAGAGAAAGCAGATAGTGTGTAAAAGCTACTATAAAATTCAGTTAAATGAATGAGAACATGTGTGTTCATTAAGTGGATATTTATACACATTTATGATGTTATTGTTGTACATGCTTTAGTGATTCAAGCATGTAGCTGGAAGCTGTGTCTAAGACTTTAAAAGATCTAAGTGACCTAGATCTTGTTTTCAACAATAATATTGGCCCTCATGAGCTTTTATTTCCTTGGAAGTTTGTGGAGCAATGTAGTCCCAGGTCTTTGGAGCTTTGACACTTACAATGGGAATTCTTATTTGTGCTTATATTTATATGCAATTTAAAAATTAATAAGATATAAAAATGAATATACATGAAGAAGCAGCACTAAGAGTGTCTTTCATCCAAACATTTTTTTCTGCCTTGCTGCCTCCTCCAAGTATCAGTGGCACAAAGCAGTTTGAATACAGCACAGATCAGGTGGGTTCATCTCTGGGGTCCATCCCTTAGGCTGGAGGCAGATTAGATGCCAGCAGCCACGGATCTGGAATCTGGTAGAAATGCTGTAGTTGTGTGCAGGTGATACCTCTGCTGGCAGACTTTGTCCTTTAATAGGTCAAAGTGATTCATCAGTATTATGGAGGGACTGAGAGCCAGAGATAGTTTGTTTCTGCTCCTGTGGCTTTGCCGAGAGCTCCTCAAAGAGCAAATCTGTGGGACAGGGATCCTGATGCTTTCTATTCCTATTTCAAACTGCAGTATGCCCTGCTTGTAGTTTCCATTTACTTCCAGTGAATAGGTATGACAGGTATATCCCATACTTGACTGCTGTGAGAAATGTTAGACACAAGGTTTAGAAAATCTGGGTACTGACTCCCTTAATAGATCATCCACTAATAGCCAAGTTCATTTGGGAAAACTAGCATGGAAGTCCTGCTCAGGAATATCTAATACTGCATGACTTGTTCTACAAAGTGCACCCAGACTGTGGCAATACACATTTTGTGGGAGGGGAGCCAGCCTGGAAGGCCATGCTAAAGGCCAGTCATCTGGAGGAGCCAGTCATAAATATTCCCACTGTGTGAAAGGGCTGTGGCCCTGCAGTGCACCAGGGCAGACCAGGGCTTGGTTGGCATAAATGCAGTTTCGAATATCAGCATGTTGTACCCACGCCACAGCTGAGAAGGTTACTGAGGTGTGTCTCCTCCCCAGTTCCACAGCCAGGGTTGCAGCAGTGGCACAGGTTGGATGGTTCAGACACACGTCTACCTGGTGACTTGGGAGTACAGGGCTGCTCTGCTACTGCAGCACTGATCATGACATCAGTCTAAATGAGATTTTAGGGCAGTGTATGCCACATTCTCTCTCTCCTGTATGGCATAAGAAGCCCACATTTTCCCTTCTGAACAGTACCAGGCTTGCCAATGTGGCATGTTCAGCAGGAGCTTGATCTCCCACCAGCTACTCTCTGCTTTAGCCACAGTGTAACAGAGAACTGATCTAACCCTGTGCATGCAGGAAGAACAGGCATTGCTACCTTGCTTATCAAGTCCACATCAATTTATTAAAAAACAACTATCTGCAAGGTAGTGTCACACAGCCTTCTAACCCCACTGTTGTCTTTTGGCCAAATTTTAACTTCTTGTATGGAACCCTCACAATCATCTCAAGTGCTGGGGGGAAACCTGCCTCTGTCACTAAGCGTCTGAATGCATGGATATTTCCTGATTGACTTCAGTCAGAGAAAGAGCATGGAAGATTTTAGATAGTGAAAGCTGAAGGTCTGACAAAGTTGCCAGCAACTGGAAAGAGTGGATATGATGGAAAATATTAGCCTGGGGTAACAATGGATGGAGCAGTAGCAACACCTATAATTATGATTGTAAGTGACGAAACAGAAAGGAAAACTACATTCCAAGGGATTTAAGAGGATTTTTTAAAAAAAATCTGGACTAGATTGTCCCCTTCCATCTTAAAACCCACTGAAAGGGATTTTTGGACACTGCTACACATTGACCTGCAGACCTGTCCCAAACTCATCCCAGAGGCAGAATCTCTTTTTCTGCTCTCCAAAGAGGGCAGATTTTCTATTCCAAGTAGGCACACAGATGCCTGTGCTATCTTATTTCAGGTCGTGCTCTAATGATCTTTCTTACTCCTCACCTTACCCCTACCCCCAGTTAGCCTATTTTCTTTGGAAGCACCCTTTTATATGTCTTGGTTTGTTGAGAGCAGCCTCTGGAAAGGAAAAGGGAGAGATGGAAACTATGCAGCCTTTGGCCCCTGGCTGCACAGGTTATACAGAGAGGGAAAGGAACAGCAGAGATGGGTAAAAACCAGATTCAGCTGGAAAGGAAGGATCTGCACAGAGTGAAGAATGCTAGTACCTGGCTGCTGGCTTGCTGTTTTCTTTAAATATTTTAACTGCCCTTCCGAGTTTGCTAAAAAACATAAATAAAACAGCACTGTGTTATACTAACATTTTTTATAGTATAGTATTTTTAATATAACTTTTGGCAGCATGTGCCGAGAAGCAGAGATTTTCTCTGAAATGTGGGACCTCAGAAGAAAGGCTGTTTGTCCCAAAGTGGCATGTTGTTTCTTGACCTTTCACAGATGTTTCATGAATTTGTCATCCTGAGCTACAGAATTGCTTTTGTTAGGATGTAGAAATAACTCTGTACTTTCAGAGCTGTTGGTGACATGACTCATGGTCCCACTGAATAGTCTTGGACTAGTGCAATAGCTGGATAGAGAGAGGGTATTTTTTTTTTTTTTTTTTGCAGTCTGTTGGTCTGTTGTGGTAACAAAGGAGAGCAATTGCTCTACCTTTTGCTTTCTCCTCCTCCAACCAGTGGTAAAAGTCTTAAATAAATTAATAAGAAAAATGAGTGATGATCTGCAGTAAGGATTTATTACTTTACCAGTTACTTGAATTTCTCCCTTAAGATTGCACAAAGGGCAGTTGGAGGTGTTTTCCTCATTCATAGAGCAGGGTGTAGGCAAAACCAGGTAATGAAGAGCAAAGCTCAAAACAAATTATAACACTGTGGAAGAATCTGTCTTCAGTCACAGGGGACTCCTTATAAAATCATCCAGTTTATCAAGAAAGCACAGTCTGGGATTTATTATCTAACAAATGTTTATTGTTTTTAATATCCAGTGAGTGTTTTTCAGATTCATGCCCTAGCAAATGAGGCAAACATTCCTTCAAGCACTTACTGGAACTGTCTGTGGACATTGTGGAGCCACCTCCTCTTATCCTCTCCTGAATGACAACAGTTGCAGGACACAAACAAAGAGCAGGTCAAGCCACTCTTCTGGACTGCAGAAACCTAGCTGAGGACAGAGAGTTGAGTGCAAGACTGGAGCATGGAGGGAACTCTTTGGACCAAAATGAACTCTGTTCCTGAAGGCCACTGCAGATGCAGTGGCAGTACAGCAAGGCAGAGACAAGGTTCCCCGCAGAGAAAAAGTTACCCCATCCTTGCTGTGGCAGACACAAGTATCATCCTACCTGGGTCAAAGCAGCTCTGATGCTAGCAGCTCTCACTGCCTTCCCAGCTGCATCTTTCTATATCACATCTGCATCCTTGCTGGCTCTCTCTTTTCTCTCAGCCTGCATTTTGGTGAGGGATGAGGATGTTGCAGTGTTTGCACCCCTATGATGAGCGACAGGCTAGAGCAACAGGTCTAAGAAATCTTCCTGTAGCTGCCCTGCATTTTTTCAGTTTGAGCTAGGAAGATGTTTTAACTAGATGATGCTCTCAAAAAAGAAGAAACAAGTCCTCTTTTGCATATTACTGACAGAAGTGAATTATCCTGGAGTTGATTGACTGTAAGCAGGGGCAACATTTTCCCTGAGGACCCGTGCAGAAGTGATGCATGTGGCAGGAAGTGCTTGGCTCAGCCCTCACAGTTCTGGCCAAGTTTGAAGGATTGTTCTCAGAAGTTGTGCCTGATGCCAGGACAGGCAACCTCAGGTGCAGCCTATATAAGTTCTCAGAGAGACTCTTAAACTCCTGCTCCTTGGTGTCTTTTTCAGAGACAGTTCTTAGGGCTGCTCTGTTTTTGGTTCCTGGGAGGAACCAAGTGGAGGAAAACAGTGAGACAGTGGTGTGAAACTAAATGAGATGAGCTGAGATGTGATGTTGGTAATCATGGGGGGAAAGTCTCTAAAAGTCTGGATTACAACATATAAATTCTGTCACACCCTTCTTTTTCTATTGATGCAACTTTTAAGTTAATTCTTAAAAATTCAATATTCAATAAGTAACCAGTGCAATGGAGAAGGAACTGAGCTCTAAAACAAGTGTGCTGTAAATATTTCACTAGTCCCAGGAGCAGGAGTGAGGGGAAGGGGCTTTTCCACAAGGAGAGTGGCAGTGACCAAAGCACAGGTATGAGGGTGGAGGGTCTGCTCTGGGGTGTTCCAGAACATATCCTCTCCATGGCACCTTGGAGATGTACCAGGTGCTGCTCTTGATATTTTCTTGCAAATACCACAGAGAAAGGCTAGCCTGCAAGAGTGTATTTTCCTCACTTGTCCCATTATTCAGTGTCAGGATTAGATCAGGAACCGCTACCTCCCATCTCTGTGCGTCACAGAGAAGAGGTAGTGGAGTGACACAGGTGTGCAAGACAAGTGGTGTTACTGCAGGAATGCAGGAAATCTATCTGCTCAAGGATGGCCAACACACCAATTCACATGGATGTTAAATTCTTCACCAGTACTGCCATTTGCTACCCCAGGCAGTAGCTCAGCTCCACACTACAAGAATTAAGGGTGGCCTACAAAGCTCTCTCTGTCTCCACAATCACTAATAATGATCCACCAAAATTTATGGGGTATGAATGGTGGCCTGTTGGTTGTCTTTGGTAGCAAAGCACATTGTGTATTTTGCAGTTCATTTACAGTCTCTGAGGTAACTAATGCTGATTTATGTCCTTCCCCTGTGAAATCCTAGTCTTCTGGTGTCAAAATGGCAGGCCTGCTTCCAGCATGCTAATGGGACCAGACATAAGCACAGTCAACTTGCCACAATGCATGTCTCTCACTTGCCTTTACAGTATCCCTACAGGGCAAGAAATAAAGCCTATTCATAGCCTGCCCCTAAAACCTTTTAGATCCTTCCTAATAGAGACAGTGTGGCTAGAAAAGCAATGGTTGTAGGAGCAGCGTCAACAGCTGTTGGACTCTGAGTTGTAGAGTCCAACATCTCCAATAACACTAGTCAAGCCTGTGGGTCTTTTTGGGACAGAGGCCTCTTGAGGGCAGGATCGACTCTATTCACCCTCACTCGGTCCTTGGAGCCACTTGTGAAGACCACACCAGATGACCGAGGCTCCCAGTCTGGGGAACATGTAGGGGGTGTGTGTGTCTCTGGGTTAGTTTTTAGGTGCTTTGTTGTCCTACTTTGCCAGTGCAGCACAGCCATGAGCCTTCAGGCACCATTGTGCTTGAAGGAATTTTTAATCCAGCCCAACTAGTAGAAATCTCTGGGCTTTCTGGCTTGTCAGTATTGCTATGTGAATAGATGGTTAAGAAAACAGAAAAGCATCAAACAAGCTGCAGGAACCACCACAGTAGGTCAGATGAAAGTCCTTCCATTGTAAGCAAAGCAAAGATACTGAGAGGCATTTCTTGGGTATGTGCTCCCAGCTTCCTGGCCACCAGCTGTTGCTCAGGGACGTTCTGTTCCACCACACTCCAATCTGCACCTCCTGGCACTGCTTTGGTTGTGCATAACATTGTCATTACAGTGACTCCTGGGACTGCAAGAATGGATAGATGCTTTGCTGTGTTTATCAGCAGAAAGACAGTCGAAGGCAGTTTTGTTTGTGAGCTTGGCATGCAGGTTTTATTCCCTGCAACAGAGAAAAGATGGGAATACTCAGAGTTTAGCAGAAAAATAGAATAGTCATGGGGAAAGAAACAGAAAAAATGTATCTGATTAATTTTGCATCTGTTCTTACTTATGGACTATGCTTTTGTGTTGACTGGTTACCTCAGATTCAACATTCAAATGTAACGCGTCAATTATTTTTAACTCCAGCCTGGTAAATATCAACTATCTGCTGCTCAGACTGTCTTAGCAGATAAGTTGCCAGGTTGAATTGAATTCATTAACCAGCAACAGTGAAAACATTTACAGGAGAGGAATCATCATCAGAGGAGGGAATTAAGATATCCCAAAGTGCAAGCCAACACACCCTGACATTTCCCCAATAGAAAAAGTAGTCACAGGACTATGAACTCCCGAAATTATCTGTGTCCCCTCAGCTTGGCCTCCCTGATTGTAAGCTGGAAGAAGCCTCCACCCGAGCAGGCTGAAAACATCTGCTGCACAACACAAGCTTTCCCCTGCACATCCACCTACCTCAATTTTCCCAATTGCTGGGCTTATATGAAAGAGTTGTCAACACAGGATCTCCCTCTCAGGTGGTCTCTGCCCATAAAGATGGCGTTATTGACAAAGTATCTGTGTGTCCTACGTGCTCAGACATTTTGGTAAAGGTCACATGGTGAGTTGGGCTCTCAGTCACTGAGTCTTTTGCTTGAGTACATCCTTCACGCTCAAGTGCATCCCAGAAGTCAAAATAGAGTCCTAGAGACATGGACCTTTTCATAGCCTAAATGTTCTGTAACATGATTTTTTAATTAGATGGCAAAGAAAACTAAATGATCCCTTCCTTCCTGCTCATATGGTTCTTCTTAGAGCCACCTTTTTTCTACTATCCTACTCCTTCTCCTCCTCTTCCTCTAAAACACAGAAACTTGCCTCATTTTGCCCTCAGCACCATTTCCAGGAGTGCTGCCTGCTTCCAGAAAGCAGCACTCCCTGCTATTCCTGCATTTCAGACTTGAGAGATGGAATGGCTTGGTGGGACCTTTGTAACAGAACTTTTTTCCAGTACAAAGAGCATCTTGAGCTGTTCTTGTACTTGTTGCTGCCAGTGGGCTTTACAAGGCCCCAAAGAGGTAGGACAGCAGATCAGGGCACCTCAGGAAGACATTTGCATCTTGCTACAAGTATGATGGTACCAATTCTGAGTCACCTCCATTGCCCACCCTGCCTCTCAGCTGTGCCTCACAGCTGAGACATTATCAAAATTTCTTCTGCCAATTACACCAAGAGTTGCCTGAATTTGCTTCTGTTGGGGCAAAAGTACAGCTAAAGACCCTAGGAGAGAAATAGGTTTCTTAATTATCTCAGGTGGGCCCAATGGTCTAGACTAGGCTCCCCAGCTGATGTTTTACTCAAAATGAGATTAGTTTAAAAATGAATGGTTTTAAGTTCAGTTGCCTAAAGCCCTGAGGTGAATCCATTCCTGCAATCAATGAGAAAGCTGGGCCAGAATTAAAAAACAGGAATGGGACTGTGCATGTAAATGTAAGAAAAGGAGGGACAGGTGGAAAAACAATGTATAAAAACCTCTAGCTAAAAGACAGAATTTCTCTTTCCCTGAGAAAACACTGAGAGTGGGGAGAGACATGCTTGGGCTCAGCCTCACATGGATGTGGGCACAGTGTGGTCTTTGGTACAGCTGGGAGCAGGGCAGGATGGCAGCACTGTCCTTGCACTCCACAAGGATGCTGCTCTGTACAGCTGAGCAGGAGGAAAATCTCACCAAATGATGAGTTATAGCCCTTGGTCTGGCCAGAGGTTTCACTCCTGACTTGGCTACTTGGATCTGGAAGCCTATGCTCCACAAGCAGACTGAAAGATGTTCAGATCTGTGAGTGGTTCAGGGCTTCCTGTGGGTGAGAAATAAGGTCTTGAAAATGTTTTTACATAGAGGTGGTAGCTCTGATGAAGTCTCAGTCCACCTCCAGTTCTTTTTCTGGTTTAAATGGACAAGATCCCAAATTTAATTTAATCTGGTCAGATTGAAAAGGATAAATCCAGTCACACTGTTGCAGCTGAGGGGTAAGTCATGTGAAAACAGGAGGGAGCAACAGAGTCAGAACTCTTTTTTTCCCCCTCACTATCTTGAAATACATTATTAGAGACTTGGATGATGATGTAGTCTCCATGTATAACTTGAGAAACTGCTATAATCTGCCGTACCCTGCTATAACCTCGTGTCAGATCTGCACATCTTCTCAGTGCTCCTGTTTAAACAGAAATGTTCCTCTACTGCTGATTTTTTGACAGATTTTCGTTGCTAATAGGTCAGAAGTTAAGGAAACTTGGTTAAGTGCTTGTATTTCATGTAGAAGATCTGTTCATACTAAAAAATTCTTGATTTGTACATAATAAAATATATGGAAATAAATAGGGGTGATGTTGGTGCAGGGAAATTCTTTCAACCAGGAAAATAAATTATCCATTCAGTTTTCAAGGAATCTATATGAAGATACAGATCCAGTCTTTTCTGGAGGCAAAGTGGTAATGTGAAGGGTTCATTCAAAATGAAAGCAGCTAACTTGCCAAAAGATTTTGATTAGCCAAAATTTTATGCTTGGAAATTTACATCATTTCTTAATCTGTTCCATAAAAATATACTGCCATACGTAAGTGTTTAACATCACATTCGTAGGAATTTGATCCAGTTTAACACATAGTAAATTAGTTACGTGAATGTTGCTTGCTTTATGCTACTCTGTCTGTTCCTAATACTCCGCCTGTCTGACATTCCACTCTGCCCACATGTTCCATCCCTGACATATAAAAATATAAATTCAAGATGAGAAGATTAGGACCACCCTGGAATTATTTAAAAAAAACCCAAAAAAACCAAAAAAAACCCTTTGTATTTTGGCTTCCATATAAGTTAAGAAAAAAATGAAAGACTATCAGAATTCATTTGCAGATGATATGGAATATATGGATTTGCAGCATACATCTCTATGTGTGGAGTTACAAGGCTCATACCATGTTCTCAGGATCAGGTCAAAGAGAAGAGCAATGAGTTTGTTTTCAACACACACAGTGAGAAGGAGAGAAAAGTTTCCCAGGTGATCAAAGTACATTTTAAACCAGCTGACTTTGGGAGTTGACATTAATTTGGGGTGGGATTTGGGTCAGATATGAAAGGATTTCATCCCCACATAGTTAATCCTCCCAGGAGCTAATGCAAATGGAGACTGATCTGTCAATTACAGCATTACTTCACTACACAGTAGAACTTCTGAATTACTGAGGTTTAATTTAGCTTGAAAATTTGTTAAAGTACTCTGTTACTAGTTCAAATAAAATGGAAGCAAATGACTGAATTGAGAAACAAGTCTGTTTTTTTCTTCGACATTGAGGATGGATTCCTTTGACTTAAATTCTATTTGGGGAGCTTGTTCAAGGGTAGATCTTGCTGATGTTTTTGTATTTTTTTTGTGAAAAATGTAGATTCAAGGCAAAGAAAATTATCTCTGAATTTGTCAATTTATAGAAACAGGTTTTTAAGCTGGCAGAAAAAGAAATCCAAATCTTCAGTATCAGTATTTTCTCAGTATTAAAGGTTCACATATCAGCCCCAAGTTTCTATTATTTATGCATCTCTTTTCTGGGAGTCTGGCCTCTGAGAAGAGACCATGGTAAGGGCTGGCCTATGGAGCTGGCCTGACCAATTGGAGAAAACATTCAATTCTCAAAAATGTTCTCCTTATGTCTAAATTTAGTTAAAATTCATGTCTTTTGAATCTTGTTCCACACAACAAATGTTTTGCCAGGATCCATAGGGATAATGTTTTAATAGCACTAGAGAAGACAATGACATAGGCAGCTGCCTTAAATTGCCAGAAGTTTTGCCCTCTTTAACAAATACAGCTCAACGTTGGCTGATTAAATGTGGAAGCAATTTATCCAAATGAAATGCTAGGCCTTTTACCAAGATTTTTACGTGTGTGTGTGTGCTGGATTTGTCAAGAGTATAAGGCATGCTAATATGGGAATCTTTACTAGGTTTGAGATAATGTTTCTTCTTTCTGACTTCTACTTGTCCCTCCCGATTGCTGCCACTCAGCATCAGGACATTTTTAAAGAGAAGAGTTGGGTGCAGGGTTGTTTCCTAAATCCACTGGTGTATTTGGTCTTCTGAGTCGTTACTGTCTGCTGCTTCTGCACCACACTTTGTAGATTGCATTTTCACTGAAAAAACCTTGGCTGCCACACTTCATTTCTCCTTGGTCAGCTTCCCATTGGGCATTTATCAAACTCGCCTTCAAGGCAGTGTTAAGGTTCTTGTTGATTTCAGTAAGCACTGGAGCAGATTTTTGTGCTGTATTACTCTGTTTGTTTTGTGGTGGCAGGTTAGTCTGGGGCCTTGCACTTTTCTGTCTCTGAAGAATTTCAAAAGATGCCTGTCCCTCTCTCAAGTGCCTGTTCTCCCTGCTTCTCCTTGGGCCCCTTTGGCATGGAAAGGTCTCAAAAATGTACCTGAACCATTGCTCAGTGACAGGGGGCATTTGCTCCCCTGCCTTTCTGGATGTGTAGCAGAGAAGGAGCTGGAGCACACAAGGGCCACTGAGCTCTTTGGGGATCAATTGCTAGAGGCACTGGGAAGTTTTTTGCTGGCCAATATGAAACCACATTCTGGCATGACAGGCCAGAAGAGCAGTGAGCTACCTTAGGATCCCAGTGAATAAGATACTAAGGAAAGTTAATGAAATTTTGTCTCCAGCCTGGGATAGCTGCTCTCCACTAAACTGATCAGCGTTTGGCTGGGGGATGAGGGCACAGCATGCTTTCTCTGCCAGACTGGGGCAAACCCAGTCACTGCTCATCACCTCACAGGGCAGTGCTCACCTTGGGATACAACATGCATCTCCTTGGGTCCATCCGGAGTTTGACAGGAAGAACAGGCATTACTCAAATTTGTTCTTTCTGTCCCTCTGCTGAATATACCCTTCTAGCCAAGTGTGCAAGGATTTGAAATTTGCTGTGTCAGTCCTTCTTTTTACCTCTTTCTTCTCCACATTTATTTGTCTTTTCTGAAGTTTAATGCACTGTAGCAGGTTTAATAACATATGACAGTAAAGATTCAGGCTTGCATATGTTACAAATCCTTTCTGTTACTTAGCACTAGAAACTTCCTATGGCTGCTAGACAGATAAAGGACAGAGCTGTTCCAGAGCCAAAGATGCTGTTCTGTATTATTCAGTTGTTTTTTAACCTTTTTTGCTATGAATGATTGCCAAAAATAGCACTGCTGGTAAAAGAAAAAAAAAGCCCTTAATGTTTACATCCACATAAAACACCTCTAGTAAGGAACTTTGTTATACAGGAATAAACAAAGTTGGTTTTCTTTATTTTGTTCCTCTTTCTGCAAGTGCTTTTATACAATTTGGGGATGGAGGTTAAGAAAAGCTTGGAACATTACTTTCCCTTTAATCTTTAGATCTCTCAGCTAACTCTACATTTTGTTTTCATGCTGAAAGGGAAAAAATATTTTCCTGGCAGGTTGAGAATGATTTTTCCATTAATCTTTCCTTTTGGAGCCAAGATACATTTTTTCACAGAGATCTGATGTGACATAATACTGTACCTGGAATTTCACACTAAGGAGAGTAGAAAAACATTCTCAATTCTCACCACAGCAAGCACTCACAACTGGGCTCCAAACCCTCCAGCAAATCCAAGAAGCCAAAAGAGCAATTTAAAAAGGGGACAGGAAGGGAATACAGGGCATAGTCATTTCCCATGGGGAATGAAATGTTGTGCTACTTATTAAGGTTTTTCAAAGATATGCTGATAGAATATGGTATGTAGTGGCACAGCCAACATTTTTCTTGCTTGAAAGTTATCTCAGCAATTTGAAATCTTATTAATTAAAAAAAAAATTAAAAAGGCACATCAGGGCAGAATCTCAAAGTGTAAATGTGAGGAGCAATAGAAATGTTTCAGATTAATGCAATTCAAAGCAGAACAGAAACTGTCTCTGCAATTAAATACATATGTACATGATCTTGGATTTATGAAAGTTGATAGAATCCACCCATCTGACTATTTTTGGCTTATCAATGTTTTCTTTCAACATTTAGTGTTTTCTTCAAAGCTCAGAACTGGAGCATTTCCAGGCAGTTTAATTGTCCAGATGTGGAGTGGATTACTTAAGTGCTTGCAGTTACAGGGAAGACATGAAGATTTTTGCTCGGAAGCCAATGAAAAGAAGAGAAATCCTTTCAAATTCTGACTTGGTTTTTTAAAAGGACTTACTGGAATCAGTCTTGAAAAATTCACAGGCCTCAAAAGACAAGCACAACTGTCTTCATACATGTCTCATCATGGTTCTGTGCTAAATTTATCTCTGGGTGCCCATGCATTCAAAGATAGAGCCACTCTGAGCTGATTTTGTACCCATGGTAAGGCCCATTAACTATTTAAAGGGCTTTCATAAGAGTACTAGATGGCTGTGCTTCTCCTTAAGCCTGCTAGAGCTCTCTGTTGTGTTTCTTGGTACTAAAAATGCCCAAACAATACTGAAGTACAGAACACAGATTGAACACAAAAGATTCTTCTATCATATATTTTTCCAGCACGAGGAGGTTTCTTGGTTGCAGTGCTTACCTGAAGTGCAGTTGCCTGAGCTCTCCTGTGTTCTCCATGACAGTTAAGTTTGTTGGTTCCTAAAAGCAAGATGTAGTGCATTTCATCCACTGTGACTGCAGTATCCCTGTGGTATCACAGGCATCTAGGAAGGGACCAGGAAAGGCAGGCATTTTTTATCTTTTTGACAGTAGTCTGGTGGCATCTAGTGAGACTTAATTTGTGGAGAAGAATATTGACTGAAATGGCATTCCAAAAATCCGTTAGTCACAGGATCTGATTTTTTCGGCTGGTTTGAATTTTCAACTTTACATGGTTCAGCTACCAAGGAAAGACTAGACAGTCCTAAAAGTCAATCTCTTCCATTTATCCCTGACACATACATACTATCTGTTCAATCTGCCATCATGCATTGTTTCATTTAATGCTTCATTTAGTTTTCAGGCCCCAGAGCAAAACCAGCCTTTGTGTAGAGTGAAAACCACCCTCTAAACCTCTACTTCTGCCTGCATATAGCATACCTGAGCTTGGCCTGACATTTCTAGTGACTGTAGCCCACTTCCAGGGGTTTAGTCCATTAAGGCAGCCAGGAGGCTGCTGGTAAATCCCTGATGTGATGGCACCCTGCTTGCATGAGATTGCTTAGTCATGTCACTGACAGCTACCAAAGGAGGAACCTGGAAGGGTGGTTATGTGGGAGACTATCCTAACAAAATATTTTGAGGTAATCAGCCTTGACTGTGCTGTGGAAATACAGAAGTTATTGGTTTGTACTCGACTGACACCTGCAAAGACAGAATTTTATAGGGAGTGTGTAGAGGAAAAGCCATGAGCCATAACGGCTGCTCTTCTTTCAAAATTCCCACTGTTAGCTGAGTTGTTTCACTGCAAGCAGCCATGGCTGTTGTGTGCTCTGCCTTTGCATGAAGGCAGCCCACAGAGAATATGAACTGAGTCATATTCTTATGCTGAAGTGCTACATGCTGCTTCCTTCTGGGAAACTCATGCTCACAGCAGGGAAACTGCTGGAAATTTTCCATCTGTATCACCCAAGTCAGAGCCCCACTAAGCTTCCCCACCCACTTCCCACATATGAGTAATGAAAATGTTTTTCTTATATTACAAATTCTAGAAAATCTCAGCCCCTTTCATGTGTGTTCTGGGCTCTGTGTAGGCTTAGTCTTTTATTTGTATGACTTTCTGCCGAGCTGTTTCTAAGATTTGGAAGTGTAAAAACAAATAGAAAAGAAAACCTATTGCTGTGTTTGAAATAATTTCCCAAATCTGAGCTGGCTAAGCCTCACCCTGATGTTATTGTGTGGTTATGGATATTGGATGTTCTCTTTGCTGGAATGAGTGATGCCAAAATGCACCCATTCTGAAGATCTGCTAAGGGAAAAAACAACTGTGTACCACTGCTGAATGCAAAAGTCAAACCAGGGAGCTTTTTTTTTGACAAAATCCATCAGGTTCCATCAGTGCTACAGTAGGTAGGAAAAACCTGGGAAACTTGTATAACAGTGCTGTCCAATAAAGGGCCATTAACAGTAGAATAGTAGTAGAAAGTGAGACAAATATACCTCAGCAGTCATTTTTTTCTCTCTCCCCTTCTGTCTGTCCTCTATCCTTGAACTTCGCAATTTTCCTTTTTCCTTTTACCTTTTTATCTCTTTCAGGCTAATTTTATTTTCTGTCTGGGAAGAAGGCAAGTGATTTTGTTCAATTCACTGTAAGAGCTGGGGCTCTGCTGGGAGTGATTAGGGAGCAAGCTGAGCAACATGCATGCATTTCTAGGTGTTGTTATAAAGTTAATGATGAGCTCTTTGGTTTCATAAGGATTTTTTAGTTAAGCTATAAAACAGAGTTTGTGGCTATTTAGGGTCCTTAAAATTTCCCCGTGATCAAATGTCAGTACTTGTTTTCCAGGATCTCGTTTTAAATCATTGCATACAGACAATATGAGAGTATTACAAATATTACTTTTTATAAAAGTATCACTTTTGACTTTAGAAATGCCATCATTGCAGTGGCAGGTACCCAGTACATCCAATATTTCTGTTTAAAAAACTGTTCTATGCCACCCTTGTCTGCATTAGCAATCCTCCAGCAAATTTACTGGTGTAATAGGAAGATGTAGTGGCTAGCAACGGGCACATATGAAGTGAAGGACTTTTCCTCCCATTTCCACTTCCTCATCAGCCCAGCTTCATAAAGGGGCTTTGGGACTATTCACTACCTTTACTCCCTGCCTTCCTTTCAGTAGTGTGTCTGCTGCCTGATCCTGTTTTTATCCATTCATGTTGACTGGCACCTCAGTACCTGTGCCCTGCCCTACAAGACTGTGAATTCCCTGTGACAATAAGCTTGGTTTATCCAACTCTGACAAATTGATTTCATCCTCAGGATCTGAGCAAGATCTTATACCCCTGCAGGACCTTCATGCAGGTGTTGGGTGCTGCAGAGTTCTTCCCTCTCCCTCTGCAGGATCAAGAGCTGAAGCATCTCTTGCAGTTGTCTTGGTCTGTGCCTCACTTTCCCTGGGCTGAGGGACACCCATCAGCATCCTTGCACGAGGCACAGGGATTCTGTATTGTCTTACTTTCTCTTGCAGCAGAGACATATGTTTTAGGACCATTTAATGACTGAATCCCTCCCTGTGTTGTAGCTGTTGTAAGTGTTTTTGAAACAACATCTTTCTGCCCAGTGTGCATGCCCACCAGTTTGGCCATCAATGTTTCCTCTTCTTCCTTCCCTCTTCCTAGATCTGACCATGTCACTTGGCAGCTCCTATACATTTATCATTATGACATGAATTAATTCTGATATTTACTGTGGGGAAAAATAGGCAGTGAACTATTAATTTCACTAATTAATAGTGCATAATTTCTTTGCTCTATAAATTTCTTCAGTTTGTCTAGTTGATACAATTTGCTTTGGCTCTGCCTATCCACAACAACAGTGCGCATGTGGCTTGCACTGCCCTTATTTCATAGCTACGTTTTACTACATTTATTAGCAGCTCTGGTTCTATTAGTGTTTGCTGACATGACACTTCACTCTTGCAAGATGCATTTGTTTCTTCCAAATTCCACAAGTATGTTTTGAAATCATGCATGCAAAGTTTTTGGTCAACATTAACATTGTCATTGTGCGGGAAGATAGACCAGCAAGACTGCAGGGGAGATATGGGAAGTCTTGAATGAATGAACGAAATCAGGCTGGAATTTTGGTGTAGGGACCACAGTTTTACAAATTATCTCAAGATAATTTTGGTAAAAAAAATGAAGACCAGTGCAATTGGTCTGTTGCTTGTTTGTTTAGGTTTTTTAATCTAATTTTTTTATTTTCTTCAATAAAATGTTGTGCCATTGTTGCCAGAATGGCATATTTGAAGGAGTTAAAGTACTGAATGTTTTTTTTGGTAAGGTGACCCTCCAAGTAACTTCTGCATTTGAATTCACAGACTCACCACAGAGATGAGAACTTCTACAGTTTCTTACCCCAGAGGCTTCTCAAACTTTGAGGCTCATCTCAGATCCTGGTTGAACTAGATACACAACGTACGTATACATGTGTGCAGATACACACACACATTCAAGTGTGCAACATAAGTTTGGAATATGTGATCCAATGCCTGTGACTTGGACTTCACATCTCTTTGTGCATTCCTAGCAGCAGTTCAGCTAATGCATTGTGCCTTGCTGTGAAACTCAAAACAGCCTTTTCAGCTCCTGTCATCCAACAAGTTCCCTATACCTCCATGCCTTCAGGAACATGGTTTAACTTCAGAAGGACAACCCTGAGATCTTGGGTTTCTTCATTGTTCCAGGAAAAACCATTCACCAGAGTCCCTTTTCTTTCAGTTCTGCCTAAAATTAGGCTTTTGGTTTTTGGGGCTTCTACAAATGCATATCTGTTATTACATCTTCAGGGCTTTTGACTGCTTTCCCAGACAAACTTCAGAAATGGCTTCAGTTAGGCACACACCCCCTGCTCAATACTTGTGTCTGAAGGAGACCACTTCTCTGATGTGCCACTCCAGGACAGTGCTGGCACTGCCTTCTCTGTGTTCATGACTCCACAAAATTCCAGGCATGTGCTGTATTGCAAATCTGGGTGAACCACAATGTGCAGTGGATGTGATCATGTGGCAAACCCTGCATTTGCTATAGCAAGCCCCATTCCTGAAGTAACCTGCCAGGCTATGACACTTTCCAGACTATCTCCTTACGAGTCATACACAGCTTGGTATCATGCCAAGGGTGTTCAGGAGGTGGCTAAAACATCTGAGTGCTGTTCCATATGAAGACCAGGTGACTTTCAAGGTAACATATTTTCTAGGCTTTGCGTATATAACCCAGGAAGAGGTTGATATTTTCAGTCTTCAGCCTTCTTAAAAGGCAGCCCCATCCTTTGTTTCATGAATTTAAACCGTTGTCACGAGTTTTTCCCAGGCTGAATGCTTCCTAATACCCTGCATGCCTGACTCCCAACCCCAATATGAGCCAGTTCCAGTAATTTCTTCTCTCTTTTGTGGGTCAGCTCCCACATTTCCTATACAAAACTACAAAAATACTGCATATTTTTCTTAATCTGAATTTATTTCCCAGGTCTCTTATATGCCAGCTTGGATTTGATTGAATGTAGTTGGCTGTGTCATTTGCTCATACATATTTATCCTAGGGAAATGCCAGCTGATACATTTTCAGAGGGCTGTGGACACCAAAATAGTGAGAGTTAGGTACTAGACACCTCTGCGGGTCTGGGCCATTAAGGGTGTAATACAGAGTTAAGAGCGGCAAAAGCCTAGAGCCCTTTCTTGAAGATGTGTACTCTGTTGCCAAAGAGGTTCATTCACCTCAGAGCCATTTTGGAGACATACTTAATGCTACATTTTAATGCATGAGAGCATTTAGGGTCTCCCCAGCATAGGGGAACCAGTGGTACTGGGGCGACCCCAGTGCGGGTCCTGGCAGCCCCTGTGCAGCCAGAGAGACACTGTTCTGCTGCTCCCCTCTGCTGTTCAGCGAGGAAACAGCACGCTCCCAGTCGGCCATCCTCCCCCAAAGTCCGAAATACTTTCCCTTTAGCTGTTTTTCTTCTTTCTTTGGCCAGGTATGGGAGGGGTGTGGAGGGGAAGGGAGCCGAGCTGACACTGGATGTGTTATTGTGCTTGGCAGCTGACTGCAAATGCAAAAGGAAGTAATGCTTATTTCCCATGTGCTGTAATTCTCCCTTCTGACCTTTTTTATAGATAGGGAAGAAGGATAATTTGGTAGAAAAGCAAAATAAATGAGACACAGAACCAGAACTTCTGCCAGGAGAGATACTGGCTAAATGTGCAGGGCATGGCAATGGACTGAGGCAAAGGAGCTTTAAATGTTTTTAGTCAAGGTCAAATGAATACTGTGGTTCAAGTTCATATTTTAAATATTAACATTAGCACATCTTCCTCTCTCAGGATGTCAGTTCTTTTTAAATGGGAATCTCAGAGTAGGGCCTTTATGGGTTTGATTGGACTGCAAATAAAAGAAATCGAATGCATCTCTTCTTCCCTTTCTCCCTAAAAATTCCTTTCAAATGCTTTAGCTTTGGAATTTCAGATTCCAGTTTAATTCAAGTGGCAAGCAGAGTAAAGGAAAAGGCACTGCAGCATTAGATAATTATAAATGATAAAGTGACACTCTCCGAATTTTTAAGCCTGCCAGTTTAAGTAATCATTGCTTATAATAGAATTAATCATCCAGATTGTATTCACTTGGATTTCTTTCTTCAAATCAAACCCTGCTGCCAAGTCATCCTCTCTAAGTGCGAAAAAGAAAGAAACCAGCAAAATCTCCACCTATTTTGCTCAGTGGCCCTTGTACGAGTAAACAAAACACATTTGGAGAGAAGACAGACATTGCTTGATATCTTTATTTTTCTTCTCTCTTTTTGCTGGATCAGCCATAACTTACTGCATTTTTCTAAAGCCTGATTAGCATTTGCAAGTTCTGCATAATGGGCCAGCATTTCTGCAATTCCTGGCTTCCTTTCACTTTGTCCTGTTTAGTCAAGGGTGATGCCAGTAAACTCGAGGGAACTCAGATGTAAAAGGTTGAGGCATCCTCTGGGTTAAATCCCTTCTGGAGGGCTGTAAAAGATGTGATGGCATTTGGACTCTGCCCACCTGTAAAGGTTGCAAAAGGCCTGGGCAGTCTGACATTCCCTCATGAAATGCAGGACATTGCAGACGTGAACAAATAAATACTGTGAACTGAAAGGTCTCCTCCTCTGGCTGCTGAGTCAGAGTGATGTGCAGGCAGGCAAGATGTCAGTTTTCTGTTTTCTGTTCAAGTGCTGTGCCTTTTGTGCCTACCTGGTCCATTCACTATTTTTTCCAGAATGGAAGAGAAAAAAGATGCACTGAAATTGCAGGAAGAACTGTGGAAGAACATGGATATCTGTGTGTGAAACATTACACTGAGGACCATGCTTCAGTGAGAGAGAGGAAGAAGCTGATTGGAGCTTGCTCTAATCCCATTTCAAACTAAAGTGGCTGCACTCTGACTCTATTTAAATATTTCCAAAAGAAAATGAACTTAATCAAATAGAACTAGTTTAGGTAGGAGCATCCCTATGGGAGTTTAATGTGGTTAAACGTTAACCACATTTATGTGTAGATGTGGCACATAGAGGCCTGGGTTTGTGGTGGACGTGGCAGCGCTGGGTTAACAACTGGACTTGACCTTAAAGGTATTTTCCAACCTAAACTCTTCTATGGTTCTATAAATGAATCCTCCATAATTTCACATCTTTGGTAGATTATTATGGATTTCCCATATAGTCTGACATCCCCTGCTATGGCAGATCTAGGGAACATTTTGCTTCTTGAGGGCCCAGAAGAACTCTCCAATACATTTAGTAGAAGAGAAATTTAATGTGAACAATTTGTAAAAGCAAAGAATTCTTAACAATATGGCCACAGGCTATAAGAAATGGAACCATGTATTTTACATTCCCAGGTTTCAGGTGTTCCATGATTTGTTACTCAGAGCAAAGATCAGAGTCAAATCTGTTGTTTGAAAATACAGATCGCTGGAAGCTCTGTGAGTAGAGATTGCCTGAGCTCTATTAATTAACATAGGCTACATCTTGTCTTTGTGACAAGTTGCATGTCCAAAACCATGCCTGCTGACTTCATGTACTGAAAACAGGGGTGCAGCTTCCCCTTCCTTCTCAAATCATAACACTGCCTCCAACTGAATATAGCAGGGGTTGCCTCCATTAGTTTTCGAGTTTCTGAGTTTCCTATGTTCAAGCTTTTTTGAATGGCAGATCAAAAGAGAGATATTTCCAGTAAAATCTTTGTAATCCCATGGTTTCAAGAGCAGAAGCTTTAAGTAAATCCCAAAAATTTCATGTGAAAATATCAGTTCTGTAGCTGCCTGCATTCCAAACAAGCTTGCCCAAAGGATTTCATTTAGATGGGTTATCATTCCTTATTATCTATCTAGCACTCACAGTGGCTGTAAAATCCCTAGGAATGCGGCATTTCCATTTATTTCTGTGTTCAGCTCACAGAACACACTCATGACATGAAAATACCATAGAAATGCAAGGTAATTATCATCATTATGTAACTCCTTGGCATCCAGGAGCGGAATTAACAGCCTGAGTGGTGCCTATAAGAAAAACAGAACACATTTCAGTAAGCAAGCCTGTCATTTTTTATCTCTTAAGTAACCTTAAATAAAATTGAACTGGCTTAGTCAGTGTGAAAAAAAAGGAAAAAAGCAAGTTCTAATAATCTTCACTGTGATGATAATACATGTATTACTTCATTTGAATAAAATCTCTGAAGAGCACCTGGAGTTTTACAGAGAAATCCTGCACTGGGGATTTGTATGCAGCACGCTTGCATATGAAATGTCAGAATTGCATGGACAAGGACAGCAGTGAAATTTAAAAGGTGATGGATAAGACAGATGGCTGAGCAGAAGTGGTCTGCATTGCCATGGAGAAAAGCCTGGTGCTATCCTCAGCAATCACTGCTCGAGTTTGCAAGAGTCTGTCTGCTATGGAAGCATCTGAGCCAACCCTGGTGTTGCAATATGCCAGTTTTCCAAGAAACAGATTGGTGTACAGTGTGCACTATGTTTTATATTCTTGGGGGAGGAGGGGAGGATCTATGGATTTGGTGCTGTCACATTTGGCTTTGAATTTCATCTTATCAATGCATTTCTTGACGCCTAGGAAGATCTCTGAAATAGAGATGATATTGTGAATACTGACATAACTGCCTTGAAAATTACTCCCCCCTCCCATCTTGTGAGAGCAGAATATCACTGTTTGTACAGAACCTACTAATTTCTACTCACTGTTCTGTATTTAATCTGTGTGAAAAGTCACATTTTTTTTCCTTGAGACTGATAAGAGTGTCGATTTCTGCTTTTCAAGGAGTTTTTTTGTGGGCTTGCCTTTGTGAGGGGACGGCACTCCCAAGAGGTCTGTGCAAGAGTCAGTCAGAGCTGATGCCCAAATAGTGAAGATATTCCCCCTGGGCCAGGCTCGAGGCTGCATCTGACTATAACTAGGACTGGGAGGGAAGCAGTCCAGGAGCTCATAATTCAGGGTTTGGAGTAATTGCTGAGCAATACAGGGAACCAGGATTAAAAGAAAGTGAGAATACTCCCTGAAAAGAAGCCTGAAAGCTTTCTGCCTTCCAGGGCTAAAATTCTCTGGAAGAGAAAAATCTACTGGAGAGAGTTTAAACAGTGACTCCATTCTCTAACTGCATGCAACAGGTTCCAAAATAAAGATAGTCTAATTTTTGACCGTTGTTTTTCTAAAGCATTTGATGATTGTGAAAGTTTCCATTTAATTTAAGTGAATGCAGCTAGATATGAAACTGTATTGTGGGCATTTAAGTGGCAGTGGCAGCCAATGAAACGTGAGCAATATATTTGTAAGTGGCAAACCAAAAGGATGGCAAGAGCACAGACAAGTAAGTGATTAGCCCAAGGAACCAACATAGTAATTTTGGGAAAATGTTGAACTCTTGGTAAGAGACTAGGATGAGTTTGTACAGCAAAACACTCTCTAAAGGCTAAACCCTTGACAAGATTATCAAAACATAGCCTGAGAGGAAAGTTCCCAGCTGTGGTTAAGCTCACAGAAGCGGGCAGTTCTCTGAAATGTGGCAGCAGACCCGAGGCAGAAAGTGAATCTCTGACAGACTATATACAAAACATGAGCTGCACAGACTCAGTAAACTTCCATCCCCAGCCAACACTGTGCATTTGGGGACTAGTACTGCCATGGTTTGTGGTCCCTTGGAAGAGATAAGCCCAAGGGGGTGATAGCAGTGCCATGGGTCACAAACAAGTCTCAGCACAGCAGTGTGTGGAACAAATGCCATCAGATGGGATGTGGATTCATTTTCAGTTGGATGGGAGTATGTAGACTTGTGTGGTTCCAGAAGCAGGGATCTTACAGTACTGGATGAGTAACCATAGGTGGGAAAAGATAAATAGTACAGTGACAGGAAAAGCCCCTCTGAGAGTTTGATATAGCCAGTATCAGTTCTGATAGCAAATAGGAAAGGAAAAGGCCATATGCTAGAGAGATGAGGGTGGAAATGACATAAACAGTAGCTCAGCAGTATTCCCTTATGTTGCTTGGGTCTAGACCACTATAGCTGAGGTCACTCCACTTCAATTCCTGGACTGCAAGATGTAGAATCTTTCCCCAACCCTGAATCTTAGTCCTTCTCCAGGAAGTACAGTAATTTCACGACTATAAGGGGCACCCTTTTGACTAAAATTTTGGCCCAAACCCGGAAGTGCACCTTATAGTCCGGTGCGCCTTAGAGTCGTGAAATTTCTGTAGGTTCTGCAAAGAGAAGACTGGGTTGGAGAATGTCTCTCTTCCTTTGTTTTGACAGAGGAGAGACTTTGCCTGAGAGCAGTCCCTAGTCTTGGCTGTGGACCCTGTCTTTAGGTGACCCTTATTTCAAAGAGAGGTGAGGAGAAAGGTGTTCTCTTTCCTTTTCAGTCTACTCTCTCCTGAAGTAGGACCCCAGACAGTGGCTGGGAGAAAGACAGAAGAGACTGGAGAAGGTAGTATCTCCTTTGGAGGAGAGGGGGGTGCTGGCACACAAAGCCTTTCAGGGCCCAAATCTTGCCAGCAGCTGCAGTTCTCCCATTGGGACCACTAGAAAACATGCAGCTTCAACCGAGAAATAAATGCTCCAGATGAAAAGTGTGAAAAAGAGACCTGAGAGAAAAATTAATTACAAATGGAATGCAATCGTGCAACAGTAAAACTTCAGTGACATTTAATTTCTGTGTAAACAGAGCATGGTTTTGTTCTCATGGTTAGCAGGGGATGGATGCAGGAAGCCGTATTAAGTTCTTGGCACTGTTTCTGATTCACTTAGTGGTCTTCAGGAAATGACTTAATTGTGGGTCTTGCAAGTGCTGAGCACACACTGAGGAACATTTCTTTCCTCTAAAGCAAAGGGGGCTTTCTGGAGCAGGACAAGAGCTCTTCATCTCAGAGGATCAGGGTGTGTGGACTGAAAAAACACAGTCCCCTTTGCTTTATATCTTGCATAAAATTTTAGATCAAGAATCCAGGGTGCTAGTACTTTTATCATCTGCAAAGCAAAGAGGATAGTTTGCTGGGGATCTGTGAGGAAGTCAGCTATAAAGGTCTGTAATTGAATTAAAGGATGGACTGGCTTTGTTGAAAGAAAGGGGAACAGAACCACTCAGGCATGTGGGCTCACATTGTGAAACAAATTACAGGCTGACACATCTGCTAATAATCTGCGCTTTGGTGCAATAGACAGGAATAACTCAAAACCTCTGTGGCTGGCAAAGGGGAACCAAGAGTAATAGAGGAAGCTTATTTCCACTGAATCCCATCCCACATCCACTGAACCAGGTCATCTGATTGTCAGCTTGGGCTGGGTGGAGTGGGACATGCCAGTGACAGGGCTGTGCTGGTGAGGCAGGTCCCCGAGGGGAACCACCTTTTTCACTAGACAGGAGAGTGCAGGAAATAAGTATTTTTTTGGCTGGAGGTGAGGCAGATGTTGACAATAATGGCAGAACTGAACTAAGATACCTGCCTGAGTCTGATAAATTGTGTGTGAAATCCAGCACACATGGAATATTGCCTGGGCAGAAGTGTATTCTCCTTAGAAACAGTTCTCCAAATAGCTTCATTCCACTGAAAATGGAGAAGGCTTCTTCTGTTCAGGATGGTTAATCCTTCCCACCATGCTGCAGGGACATGCAGTTCCTACCAGCACTGCCTTGATGTGGTCCTGTGAGCCCCATGCTGGTGCTCCCATGAGCCACCACCCCAGCCATGGTGTTGGCCATCCTGCAATGTGTGAGGGCTTTCTGTATGGGAAGGCTCAGCTCTGCTCCAAGGGATATCATGGGAGTTTCCTGTATTTTTGCTGCAACTGGCTGCTTTTTTCAGTGATTCTGGTTTGTACCCCAGGAAACCACTAACCATGTGTGCCTATATAAATCCCTTCTGCAGGATGTGGGTTGGTGTTACAGGCTCAAGGAGTCCTGTCCGGCAGAGCTGAGCTGCACTGCAGCCATGTGATGTACACGGGCATGAAACGTGTGTTTTTTCAGGCCAGAACAGTAGATATCCTCAATCAAGTAGATTTCCCCAGCTTTCCTGTGCCAAGCCTCTAAAATCCATTGTGTTCCTCCTCTGACCCTGTGCTTTTGATTTCCTCAGATAGCCCATCCTTAGAAACAGACAAGCCTGAAACAGCCAACAGCAAACATGAACATGAAGAAAATGCATCTGTTCAGCTGTGTGCAGGTCATGTTCCAGAGATCAGCCTCATAAACATTGGTAGAATGAATACATTTATTTCATGACATAGTCACCAGCCAATATTTATATTAAAACTCCAGTTACATTTTTAAAGTGTGGTACTAATTTCCCATATATATTTATATACCTACATACATATACACACATCGGTAGAAATTCAGTGTTCATATTAAAGAGGTAAAAGAAACTGCTCTCTATTTAAAACTAGAACATATATTCAAGATGAGCAAGAAAGCTTCCTTGTCTGCACTCTGATATTTCTGCTTCTGTTTGGTGGCTTCATTCTTTTTTCCTGGTGGTCTTCTCTGAATTATTTACTGTATTTCCCTCAGTTTTCATATTATCCCATCTTCATAGAGTGCTGGTGATAACATGTTTTAAGTGACAGCACTGTATAATTCTTAAATAATCTCATTTTGCTGGTTGTTTAACCAAAAATTTTTGAAAGTGTTCCTTTGCTTTTTTTGCTGTTGAGCTGTGATGTTCCAGGAGCTCCAAAAAGAGATGTCTCCTATAACTGTGGTAGGAACTGCTGTCACTTAAATAAATTGACTTCTGCTGATGCAAATGAGAGCAAAATTTGGCCCCATCTGTTCTGCATAATCTAGTTCCTAAATCAGAAAAAACAGTCACTATGAAATGACAGCCAGTATTTTATTTTTGTGGGAATTTGGTTTTATCACTTCTGAAAACTGCTGAAGCTAATAATGTAGACTAGCATGCTAAACATGATGGTTTCATCTCAGATGATGCTGGAGACTTTTCTTAGTTTCTTGGGTAAGAATGTACGTAACATATTTAAATGGATGTTAGATTTACTTCTTGGCAAAAAAGAGTAGCCTTCATTGTCATAGTTTCTAGGGAGGATAATTAAATGTGAGGAAAGAAGAGGCAGCAGACGTAGTGAATAACATCACAGTATCTTAAACTAAGGAAGAGCAATGTATTTTACCTGAGTAAATTACCTGGATAGTCTCAAATCTACTGGCCTTCCTTCCCGGTTCCTGAAAGGACTGCTTGCTGGGGTCTGCTCTGTGCTACTTGCCAGACCTCTCTGCTTTGTGGTGAACAGGCTTCATGTGGTTGTGACATGCAGCTCATGTCACTCCCTTGACTTTGGAGGGGTGGTAGAACTGCCATCAATAAGTTTGCTGAAAGACAATGCGACAGAATTGTCCATACACATGAAGTTGCTGTGGAAACCAAGGGACATGTCAGTGCATTGCACTGCAGCAGTGGACAAGCAAGTGCTGCTATGGGCAGTGTTTCAAACACCATGTCCTGGCACAAAGGAACTCTCTTAAAAATCACAGACTATCTGTAGTTCTAAAACCTCCACAGATGGCATTAAGATGAGAGTGATGGAATGCAGGTGTTTCCTCCCGTGGTTGTTCTTGCACAAATGAGTGTCAGTTTGTGCAATGGCACCTCTCCCTTACGGCACAGTTTCACCACTTGCATGAGATGACGTACAGATGACCAAAAAAAAAAAGTCAGGCACTCTGGCCAAAATTTCCAAGCCTACATATATGCATTGGATATGAGCAGCCTTGTCTTCAAGTAGATGCTCCATGTTTTCAACTCCTCTTGAAGTTAATGGAGTTGCTGCAGTTTTCTTTAGCAGCAGGAGAAAGAACTCAGCTTTGGTGCAGATGAGGAACCTCATACAGGCTGAGGTGTCCAGTTACCAAAGATGAAGCGTGGACCTCTCCAGTCTTGGTGTTTACCAAATGCCATGGAAAAAAACCCCAAACCAGTCAGTACATCAAAGTTAGGAGGATTTTTTTTTAGGAATGAAGATCTGTAGTACTTAGATTATCGCTCATCACCAAATGTCCGCAGGCCAGGGAAGAAGTCAATTAACTATAAAAAGAGGCTTAGGAACTGGACTTTGCATTATTTGCTGTGCAAGGGATACATTCCTTATCCTTTTGAAGAATAGAGCAAATTCAGGCCCAGTGTGTTTGGATTCCAGCTAATTCTAATTTAATGAAAGGCTCAGTATTGTAATATCAATATATGACTATTTACGCTTCTCCTCAAAGAGAAGATCCACTCAAAAGTGTTCATCTTTCCAGAAATTATACTTTATGAAGTGTCAAACTTGTAAGTGAAATAATTTATAAAAAATGTGTGTTTATAATACAGGAATGTGTTAAACTTCACAGATTCCAGGGGATAGTTTTATATAAAAGTACATGGTGTAGAGAGGTACAGAATTTGGGTAGTGCCATAACAGAGGTGCAGCTGCTTGTTGACTCTGAGCAAGCCAGAGCCTCTGTGAGCACTGAGATATTTCTTGTTAGAGCAACCATGAGGCCCCTCATGCAAGAAAAATTTATTTGGCAACACTCAGGATCTATGCAGAATATATGCCTTATTTTGTTCCTTCATCTTTATACAGAAAGTAATCATTAAAAACCTTTCTGATATAATTAGTACTCTATCAAATTCTCCAGGAGTTCTCATTGCTCTTAAGCACCCCAAGTAATTACTGTGCTGGGAACTTGCCATGACCATGAGCTCACCTTGAAATCAAATTACTAACAGCAAGACTGAATCTCACTTGAGGCAGTTTTTAGAAAACTGTGGCTGCAAAAGCTACTGATAAAAGAAAACTCACATGCATTATCCTGCCTGCTTGCAGTGACCAGAGTCCCGGTTACACAAAGAGATGTGTTACTGCTGACCACATGTGAGGAGGAAATGTGGGAACTGCAGGATCTGTGTGGACCCCAAGAGAGCCTGCAGACACAAAGATTGCAGATACAACAGGAAAACAGTCACCATTACAAGAAAATAGTTAACATGACAGATGTGTGTCTTCCTCTAACTAAGCTCTCTCAGCTGTGATTTCTATTATGTGCCATCTTAATTTGCCACCACCTCCTACTGACCTGAATTACAGTAATTTCACAATTATAAGCCACATCATTTTGACTAAAATTTTGGTCCGAACCCAAAGTGCGGCTTATAGTCAGGTGTGGCTTATATATGGACAAAGAACAAAAAGTTGCTGTTTTAGTTTGGAGGACAGGTGTCTGCCGAGAAAGGCAGGAACTTCTCTTTGAAATGGAGAATGTAAACCCCCTCCCTCCAAATTATTAGAATTTTGAAATCAAGGGGCTTTCAGGCAAAAATATGGGAATTAGGAATAACAGTTCTATACTAGGGAAATTAAAATAGAAATACAGTACTACAAAGAAACAAACTCCAAACCCTGACAAAGTCAGAGTACAACCTGACACCCCGTCAGGCAGGGTGTTGGTAGCAGTCCCATTGAATGGTGGCTGCATCCTCCTGCAGTGACAGATGTGATTCAGTTGAAGCAGTGCTCCTGTAGAAGGTGCAGTTTCCCTCCGGAGGTGCAGTGGTGATGTGGAGAAATCCGGTTTTCGTCTGGAGTCCAGTGGAGAAAGGGGCTACCTTAGGGTCCCAAAACCTCTGTTTTTATCTTGGTAAGAAATGTTGGGCTCTTCCCCCTGGCAGGAGCAACTTCCAATGGGATGAAGTAATTTTATCAGTCACTCAATGGGCCATCAGCAGAAAATGACTCACTGGAGGAAGGATGGGTTGTGAAAAGATAAAGAACAGTGCCCCGCCTGGTTTCAATGGATGGCCCATTAGCAGAATATCTGCCATTGAGATAAGGATCACTGCCCCCAGCCTCAGCAGATGGTGATAGAATAGATACCTTTTATCACACTCTCTATTGTAACGTGCGGCTTATAATCAGGTGCGGCTTATGTATGGACAAAGAATGAAAAGTTGCTGGCACCCGAAAGTGCGGCTTATACTCAGTGCAGCTTATAATCGTGAAATTACTGTATCTTAAAAGGTCGTTTCAGCTTCTCAGGCAGGCAGAAGGGAAATGCAGCCCTTTCTCTGGGAAGGTCATTGCATCTAGGGAAGTATCCAAGTACTGGCGTGTAAACTTCCTACACTTGGTTGTGCTCGACAGTGTTGCAAGTGGAGCAAATTGGTCACTAATCCCAGAAACTAAAGGCCCAAGCATTTGCATACTTTGGAGAAGAATGTTTGGCAAATGCAATGGAACAAGCCTCTCCATATTTAAGCAAGCCTGTAGGGTTTTCAGTGAGTTTAGAGGTGTCAGGTACTCAGTTTCTTGGGCTGTCTCCTGAATGTTTGTGCATGGTGCAACCCAGAGAAGCCACTTTGCTTGTCCTGGAAAGATGGAAAGCTTCAAATACCTCTAGGTTCAAACACATCTAGAGTCAGAAGGCTGACAGAAACCAGCATCAGTGTGATACAGATGCCTCCAGCTGATCTGCCAAAAGCATGGATCTGTTTTAGCCCTCAACACTTTGTGTGTTAACTGAATCCATATAAACTTAAAACACTTTGCTTTTCTGAGTCATAAATGCACAATACCTACTTCATAAAAAAAAAGTATTAACCACAAAGTAATGAGTGCGATTTACCTCATTTGGGAATCAGACAACTCAGGGTTATACGATGGGTTGTATGCACATCCCTTAAGGCCTATTAAAATTGATTTCACAGTTTAGGTACTGAACAGATTCAGGCAAATGATTGGGGCAGATTTTCCCCAGAATTAATAAAACAAACAGCCTTTGGCAACTGGATCACTGAATAAGAAGCATTAATTGAAAGCCTACCATTAAACATGATTGTTAGTATGCTGCCTGCACAGCGTCAAAGAATCAAAGATAACTTCTGGGAAACCCTCTAAATCCTGGATGTAAAATGAGGGTGAAAAGAGCAGGCCAAAACTGTGGACAATACTATACAGGCCACCTGCCAACAAAGTTTGCAGATCACCCAGCAAACTGAAGCTGGACATGTCCTGGCAGACAGAAAGAAAAGTGGAGCTGAAGCCAATTTTTCTCAGTATTTATTAACACTATTATAGCACTGTAGCAAGAAAAAAATATTCCAGCTAGATGAGTGACAGGGTTTCTTTACAACTTTCTTCCCCTGAAATATATGCCAGAAAAGTGTCAACTGAGACAGCTGGGAAATCCTGAAGGACAAACTGTTCAAAAAGTTTAGCCACAATCCATGAAAGCTAGATAAATCCTGGTTTGAGTGATATCAAAACCTCAGCAGATGAAGCTGTATCTGGACCAACAGACTCCAGTGAGCTGGACTTTTTATTTCAGGCTTGAGTGACCAAAAAAATAACCAAACCACTGAGAAGGAAAGAGAGGAAAACACTTTCATAAAATCATAGAAACATTTAGGTTGATGTTTGTTTCCTTGGCATAAAAATGCCTTTGGAGAGGCTGAGAGGTCCTTCACAGCCAGACAACAGCCTGCACTGTTGGTAAGAGTGAAAACAGCCTTCTGTGACCTGACATGTGCTTTATTTCTGGTGAGGGGATGAAAGCACTTGTGATGTACTATGACATTTCTGTCAGTCCTCAAAATGCACTTGATGTTCCCGCAGAGAACATCATGTTTGTGCCTGGCAGGGGGATGGGACGGTCTGTCCCCTCCTCTCTCTGCTGCCCCTGCAGCAGAGCTGCAGCAGATTTACATCCTTCGAGGGTCCCTGGTGGGTGCCAGCATGCTGAGATGGCACAGAGGGCAAATGCTGCTGCTGCTTTTCCTCAGTATCAGGTCTCCTTCACTTGAAGAGAGAAGGGGTGGGATGCAGCCTTCCATGTAATAGAAATTCAGTATGCTTGAGAACCTTTCGCAGCATTTTCTAATCTTAATGAGAAAGCCTCATTACAGGAGTTGTTTTGCAATCCCACAAAAGCCAGAAATGCATCGCAGAGGCCAGAGCTGCCCAGCCCTATTGGCTCTCTAGTGGGAGACAGTACAAGTGGCAAAAAGTGAGCGAAGAGCTAACGCTGCTTTGGAGCCCAGTAATCCCTTCTCCAGCATTGTTCAAGCCCCAGATGCACACTGCTTTTCCTAGATAGACAGGGTCACATCCTCAGCTCCTGTCAGCTGGCGCTGCTCCACCAACTGCAGTGCAGCTGACGCAGCCGGGCTAATTTGCTCCCACCAAGGATTTGACCTGCTGTTTTCTTCCTGACAGCATCCCTTAAAAGATACATGATGTTTTGCAGGGCCAGGCTAATCTGCTTGTGGTGGAGGGTCCATTGTTCAGCCTGCCATCCTTATCACCCGCTCTCGCCAGAAAAGAAGCCCAGGCTGGATGCTGGTGACAGCCCTCTTCAAGTGTGGGTCTTGCTGAGACTGTGAGAAGCCTTATGCTGCAGAAAGCCCCCAGGAAGACGGGAAACAGCCGTGGCTATGAATCACCGCAGAAACAAATGATTTGCTACGGGTAAATTTGTGGAAATGGCATGGCACTGGAAAGTGTGACAAAGACTTTTATCCCAGAGCAACAGAAAGCCTCACAGCACTCCCACTTCTCTTTTTCCATGCCATCTTGTATGTTAATTATTGCTCTGGGTGTGGATACTCCATGTCTGTAATAAATCAGTCTAAACAAGTAAGTCCACTGCCCTTTCCATTCAAAACAATGCTGAATTGTGTAGAAAAGACTGCTGAAAACATCTGACAAAACGTGATTTTAGTGGTCAGAATGCTGTGATTCAGCAATAACTGATGGACTTGAGAGTGGGTGATTATTTAATTAAAAGTGTTTCCCTGTTGTGCTTATTGCAGCAGGGATCAATACACCGAAAACAGGCAGTCCTGCAGAGCTGTAAGGCTCTCCTAGCAATGTGTTGGGAAAGGAGACATGAGAACTCTGCTGCTGTAAAAACCTTCACTCTGTGAAAAACAATTTCTTGGTTCCCTGTTGGAAAAGCAAAAAGATTGGTACACACTTTGTCCCTACCATCATCCATGAGTTGTGAGGATGCTCTGGCCCTGGGAGTTGTCATAATACTTTAAGGAAACCATTTAGAACTGACAGACACACTATGTTATTGATGGAAGTGCTACCTCGTGATGATCCAGCAGTGCTTGTTGGCATTTGCAGATCTTTCTGTGTCCCTTGTATTTCACAAGGGAAAAAATTCCCTCCGCAAAGTTGGGCTGCATAGTTAAAAAAAGATGAGAGTTTCACTTTTCTCTGAACTGCATGTTTGTGAGTGATACCATGGGTTTTCCTGAACTTCTGTTGACATTGGATCATCTTGCTGTTCTAAAGGACAGAGAAATCTGACTTAAACAAATGAGTCCAGAACTGGACTAGTTTTTATCACGCTGGATTTTTTTCTGTTCCCATTTTATGGTTCTGGATTTTCAAGGGCAACTCTGAATTAATCTTTTCAATTTGTTTTAAGGCCTGCCTGAATTTTCATAATGGGCTGAAAATGTATATAGAGAAGCCAAGATAATAACTTCAGAAGGAAAGGTAGTGCATCATGTTATTGTACAGGAAGCACAGAGCTATGCTGAATTTTTCCTTACAAAGACTAGACACCACTTTATATAAATAACCTTGAAGTAAGAGCATTACCATAGCAAGAGCTTCACCAGTACCTCCTTGAATGCCTATTAGCAGACTGTGTGTACGATATGAACTGTAACAACATCACTAGAATTCTACACGGCTAATCCAAAAGACAATGCAAGCTGGGACTAACAATTATACTAATGCACTGTGTTGCTTAATTGAAGGAATTTATGACACAAAATAAATGTCAGAGTTCAAAGCCAAGTATGTGTGTGTGTGTGAGAGAGAAAGAGAATGTATGCAGGTAGGGCTGTTGTCAGCTGGAGCACTAAATACAACCCTCTGTGATTTTACATCTGGAAAATATCCAGAAATCCTTTCTAAGCAATAAATTATAGGCTTGTGGGACAGCAATGATATACAAGCAAAGCAGCACCTGTAATGAGCTTGCAACCATCACTGAGACCTGGGAACCTTAATGCCCATTAATCTGAAAGGGAAGAATAAGAATGTGCCAACGATGCTAGAAAGACTCATAACATACCCACCTTGTCTTCCACCTGGGTAAGTGCACAGACTGCTAATGAGAACACCTTTTTTTTTCCCCTATCAGCCTCTTGGAAAATATTTGCTTGTCAAAAATAGTTCACAGGGTCATGGTACAGTAATTTTCACTAGTCATTACTGCTTCTGTCAGCTTGGTGACTATACTGTGAACTTGGAAGTACAGTTTGAAAAAATAATTATGAAAGCATGTCTTGATCAGTGTTGATTCATCAGTTGCTTGGTGTATGCAAAAATGTTATCATACTTAATTGTTTCTGTGATACTGTCCTCTGAGAGGAATATCCCTCAAAGAAATCCCTTGGGAGAAAACACTGCTCTCAGCTTTTATGATACTAATGTGGCTTGGATTAAATTGATCAAACTCACATTCCACAGAGTAGCTTAAAGGGACCATTTAGCATTATTCCCAGCTGGCAGCTTGTTCTGTCTAGTTTATAGACTAGTAAAATTTTTTCCTTGTTTTGGTTTATCCTGTGTTTTTAGCCTATATTCATATTTAAATTGACTTGGAACAAAAAAGTTCCCTTTGATGACAACAAAGACATTTTGATGAAACTAAAGTGAAGTAAAGGCCAACTTTGGGGTTTATTTTTCCATCTTCTACTTGATACATACTAACTTTCTTACTTTGTCTTCCAGAAAACTGTAGGGGTTGGTATAAAGTGTCACGAGAAAATGGCATTGCACTGTTTGGTGAAAAAGTCTCTTGTGCAAAGTCTTTGATCAGCAAAGTACTCACTAGGTATCTAACTTCCAGCACCGGGAGTAGGCTCCAGGTCCTTTAGTCCTCTGTTCCTGTTCTGTACTCACAGCTCCCAGGGTGGCTCCATGGCTCAGAAGAGCACATAAACTCACTCATGGTCAACAAGGCGCATCTTCATGGCACAGATTGCCTGGCAAACCCCATTCTCTGAGGTCACCTGGAAGGTGCTCTATGCCCAGCCCCTTCAAAGGGAGGTCTGTGCTCTCAGTGCAGGCAGAGCTCAGTTTCCAAGCCTTTGGCTTATGAATTACATGGCTTGGATTGCTTGGACAAATGGGGTGATTGATGAAGATTTTTTGGCTCCCATGGTGGCTGTGTCCATAGACCAGCTAGTTCCTGTCTGCACTCCTTGTGTGCTATAGGGGTAGCATGAGGAATATGTCTGGTAGTGAAACCCTGTTGCTACGAAGCAGAAGGACAGTCTTGGAAGGCTTCTCTGACAGTGAGACAGCTCAGATAGCCCAGAGAGCAGCAAGAGCTCCAATTTTGCACTCCAAAAATGCAAGGTCCTGGCACCTCCTTGGAGCCTGGGGAGCAGGCAGATGGGAGCTCTGCTTGAAAGATTTCATGGGTAAGGACAGCAGGGACTGTGATGTCAAAACATGGAAAAAAAGCCATGCTAGGCAATACTAGGATCAGTGCATAAACCTTTTCACATCATGTATTGTTTTCACTCCCACACTAGATGTGTCCATTAGATGCTGCACCAGCTACCAGAGGGTATAGAATTTAAAGAGCTCCAATGCATATACCGTACACAGGATGCTGTTGTATACAGACTAGAGCCAGGGAAATGGCTTTCATGATAAAAGGGTTTTGCTAGCACCTGAGGCATCTGTAGTTAGCTTTCAGTTAACAAATTTCTTCTTACTGAGGGCATGAAGTTTGCTTTAGAGCAATCAACAACTTAGGCCAGAAGGGACTAGTCTGGTCTTGCACATAACATAGACCAAAGAGTGCCCCTCTCTTAATTCCTGTGCAAAAATCATTAGCAGTGTTTGGTGCTAGAAAAACAACCAATTATAATGTTAAGCTTTCCAATTGTGGAAAATCCACTACAGCTCTCGTTAATGTTTACTTACCTTCAGTGATAAGCAAAAATGCCTCAGCTAATTTGTAGTCTGAACTCGTCTGGTTTCAACCTGCATCCACTGAGTCTTATTATACCTTTCTGTTCCACAAGGGCCCTTATATATGAAACTGCAACATTAGCTGGAAAGAAAAAAGCACAGGGGTGATATTCCACGGGAAATTAAGGTTCAGGAAGATAATGATGATGCTCCTTCACTGAATACATGTAGCAGTGCATGTCACCTTGCAGAACATAGCCTGGAGCTGCATTTTTGGGGTAATATACGTCAATCTCCTGGGACAGGAATTGCATTCTCTTCCCGGAGTCTAACGTCAATTACAGTCACTGTCTTTTAAGATGTTAAAACTACAAAAAGGGTCAACATATGAAATATTCATGCTGACATTTCCTTATAGCACATCCTTTCCTGGATCAGCCATTTCCTTAGCAATAGCTCTGTATCATACTGTGCTCCCCTGCTGCCCCTCTCCTCCTAAGCCCTGTCAATTCTCCTGCCCTTGAGGCTCCTTTGGCCCCTTTCCAGGAGAAATTCTATGACGTTTCTTTCAGTACTGCTCTGCTTGGATTGCTCTCAGCCCATGCAGTCTGTAACCTGTCTGTGTTTCTAAGCCGGTTTGATCCTTTCAGTGGGTCTCTGATGTCCAGAACTATCCAGACCCCCATCTTGATATAATGAAGTTTCACACTTCATTGCACTACACAGTCAAAAAAATTCTATCAATAAGCAGAATAGGATGTGTTGTGCAAAAAAGCAGAGTGAAAAACAGCTTGCAACAGGAGAAATCATCACAAAGCTTAGGTTAATTTCACATGCAAATGTTTTCATTTTGAAATATCTAAAGCATTTCCTTGTATGAATGTTTTCTTTCAGCACAGTTGCATAAGAAATTTATTTATTTAAATCTCTCTCTGCAAAATCTTTTATTTAAGAAAATTGACCCTTCCAAAAAATATAACACAATAAAACAAAAATAATTGACAAAGTATCTTCCAATCTGATTGTGCCTAATTGTGATTAGCAAACTCATGCTGAAGGGCTTTTATTTTTTTCTTTTGTCTGCTAACAACCATGGGTGCTTCTGGTGATAGATAAATAACAGCATCCTGATTGAGATGCAATTGCAAGTTCACATGGTGATTCCTCATTTTAAAGTATTTAATTTCCTAATATAACCTTGGGTATTCTATCATGCTATACCTCACCAATGTGTTTTGAGCTCTTTCTTTAAAAATCACAATGTAAGGAGTATTTTATGAGTGTCTGTCACTTCTTCCCTTTGAGGTTGAAATTTTGCAGAAGAGGTTGGCAGAGATGTTGCTAGTCATAGCTGTTGTCGGTACCACACATTTCCTCTTTTCTCCCACTTTTTTTTTGTAGAAGGAAATTTTCACTGCAGAGTTATCCCAAATTCTTCTGAACATATAGCCATCATATTTTTAGTTTTATTCACTCATGCCTGGGATTTGTAAGGGTCATAAATCAGGGCTTGTTTATCTGGGGAGAGTTATGGAGTCAGACCTGATTTTAAGTTGCTCCTCCTCTTTGATGGTTGTGCTGGACTGGTTCTTATATGAATGTTTGTGAGGTGATATCCTAACAGTGAGAAGAGCTGATGTGACGTGTTTAGAAAAGAAGTATTCAGGCAGCCTCCCCAGACACACAGTTTGCCATGGGCAAGAGGCCAAATTACAAATGTGCAGATGTGATGCTTGGGGTGACTGGAAAAGTGGGTGCATGCCACAGTGCCAGGAAACCCAACCTCCAGTCTCCACTTGGCCATCAATCTGATGAATGTCTGTGAGGAAGAGCCTTGCTGCATCACACCTTTGCTCCATTGCATCCTCCCTTTAGCCTCCAAGACATACTGAGAGCACCACCTGTTTGGGAAGGGCACTGTTTTACATTCTGTATTGCTAGGAAGATAATGCCCTGCTTTTGGTAGGGTCTTTGAGCTGCTGAAATAAGAGCAATTAAAACCAAAACAACAGCCTCGAGCACACCAAAGCGATAAAGCAAGTTTGTTCAGAACAAGTTGTGTCACAGAGGGATACAGTGATTGTTTGTACTACCCCTAGGTAAAGCACTGAACACTTGCATCCTCTGTGCAGAAAAACAAACTGACCCAATTTTTAAAAAATTACTTTCATTCAAGAACCTCAGTTGACAGCAGACAGCATGTTGATGCATGTACCAGCACTGAGGAAAGCAGCATCAGCAGTCCTCTCTCCAGTTTGTAGGGCATCCCCAGGCCTATTGTTTTCTCCCTTCCCAGCACTGTGAGGCTCTTGGCAGGAGGGCTGACATACACCAGGGAGGCAGAGGGGGCTAACCAGGCTGTCTGGCCAGCAAGCTCTGCTGCTCTGCCCTCTGCTAGGAGCTCAGGCACATGCCACTGCTCTGGGCAAGATTTGGGAATGCTGAATTCAAGTTTCCCTCCTTAGCTGCTATGCTGCAGTCACCCTAAGACATGAACTGGAGACCTGAACATATCTGTCCAGCTTTTTCTTTTAGTTAGCTCTAGCAACACCCCATGAGTCACCTGAGCCTGCTGTGTTTGCTCTCACACATATCTGTGCAAAAGCCAAGCCACATCACAGATGTATATCAGATATTTTGTATATAAAAGGTACCCTGGAAGACACAGTCAAATGCCCTATCACCGACCTAGCAAGGAAAGCCAAGCAGCCTGAATGAGTCATTCTTTGTCAGGAAACAGATTTGCTTTCCACTCCAAAGTACTCATGGGTGAAAAAAGGGAAAGCTGCAGCTTGTGCTTCTAGCTAGCCCTCTGGTAAAGTCTCTGAGCTGATGGCACTTGGGTGACTTTACAAACAGTATGGGGCACTTTCCATCAGTTCAGAAGCTCTCTCCTCCCCAGAGGAAGAAATGTGTTAATTAAGCTGGCAAAGCTGTGCAAACTAGGCTGTCAGGCACTTACAAACTGCCTCTTCAGATCCTCCCAACAAGGGGATGTCTCAGCACTGTCGGGTCTCAGCCGGTTAACAATGAACAAAATGCTCCTTTGCACTCAGGATGTGCTCAACTCCACAGCTTTGCTTGTTCAGTAAACAGGTTTCTAATATTTCTGCCTGAATTTGTTTCAGGAATATAAACAAGCAAGGGGCAAAGTCTGTAAATTCCCAGTGTAATTCCCAGGGTTTATTTTGGTATCAGCCCAGGCTTTCAACTAACAGCAACTCTCAAAATTTTCAGATCTCAAGATCAGAGAACAGAAAGTGAAAACTAGAGAAACTTCTAGTGAATGACCCCGCATGATCTTCCACCTTACAATGACCAAAAATTAACAGATTAAAATTTTCATTTAAAATCTTCTCTGGTCCTTCCACTTTTGTTGCTATTCATGTATAATCAACAGCTCTGTAATTCAAGCTTTTAAATTAGAGACACCTTTGAAATTTCATCTTTGCTGTCTTAGCACATCCAAGAACTTCCTGGAAGTATATTTAATGCTTGTAAATACAGCCTTAGAACACAGAAAATTAAAATACTCTAAGGTGATCAGGCAGAGATCCAGCTGGCTCAGCGTCTTGTTTCTTACTTTTGGCAATAAAGCAAACCATACAAAAATGCTTCCCTGAAGTACTTGCATAGGCACCAGCAATGTGCTGCAGAGGGATTTCCTGACTGACGGACAGTGCCTTTTCAAAGACTAGCTCTCGATGGCTGCCTTTATTCAATTCCCTGTGTATTTAGTGAACAAACATTAGTGTCCTGTTGTCATGTGGTAGAGAATTTAGTCTTGTTTGTGGCACATGCCTGTGAAAGCGTGTTTTTAATTCAGTTATATCTTTAAAGGAGACTCTTCCCTTAGCAGTTTATTAACACTGACAGGAGGACCCGAAGGGATTGCACTAAAGATCTGAATCCTTTAAAGGTGGCCTGACTCTGGTGTCAAGCAGCAAATTATCAGGAGTTGGGTAAAAGTAAAAAGTATGGGAATGTGGGACTTGGGCTGTAGTGGTGTATGAACACCAACCAGCAGACAGATGCCAAAAATTGCAAGGCAACAGTTGAAAGCCAGTCAGGAGGGAGAACCTGGGAGACAAAAATGAAGAGTGTCATAAAAATGACAAGAGTGGGAAAAGCAGATAGGCACAATGTGACATCTTGGGATTCACTATCCTAACAGCATGAGAGATGTGGCACTCTGCAGAAAAGGGATCCTGCATAAAATGAACTTGTGATGGTAGAACTCAATTTGCTTTCTTGAAGCTGTTGAACTGTTGATTCACCAAAACATTGAAATATCACAGGCCATTGCACTTGAATAATACACTGCTGCTTGCAAGGAAGAGCTCTAGATAGTGGTATAGCAGCTGGCCTTCCCCCCCAAAAAATATGTGGAGACATAAATGGCATTACAGAAGTGGCAGGAGGAAATACAGCAGAGAAGCTGTGATGTCCGTCTAGCCTGCAGATAGAGCAACAGAGGTCATGGCAGGGATTTCTAAGAGTGGAGACAACAAGGAGTAAAATGGCAGCAAAGTGGCCTGGAAGCACTCACTGTTTAAAATGTATAAAGAACTGCCTTACATTAAGGACAAGGAAGGTCTTGGTTATAGTGATGTAGGTGACACGCAGTATCCTAGATATCTGTTCTTGGACTACTGTGGCTGGGGCGACAGTCCCAAGAATATGTGGAGGTGACAGGAGAAGAGACTGGATGAAAATCCATCAGTACTGGATGAAAAGTTGGGAAACTGAGAAATGACTAATGTTACATAAAGACTTTGAGATGAGAAGATACTTGAACACCATAGATCAGGAGTGACTGAGGAATAAGGAAGGGGATAAGGCAGCCAGATCCTGGACCCAGAGACCTCTTAATTTGTGTTTGGGACTCAGAGACACAGCACCACAATAACACGTACCAATGCTGGGATTTAGTCCTAGTAGGAATCAACTTCATTCTTAAGTATTTCCTTAGAAGCTCAGCAGAAGGTCCTCAAACAAAAAGCTGAGAAACAGATGTGAGGAGTCAGAGTAAGTGCTTTGCTGTGATTGCTATCACCCAGCTCCCCTCCCAAGAGGAAGAAATGGCCCTTGAAGTACATGCCTTTTCCCAGAAATAAGCATTTATCTGGAATTAGTGAATAGGAAAATGGGAGGAAACACAGTCCAGGTGGGAGGAGAAGTGTGGGGCCTCCAGGTACAGGGAGAGAGATGGGGGAGGGAACCTACCACAACCTCAGCAGGAGGTAGGTTCCACCTTCTGAACACTGCCCTGTATGGATGACTCCAAGTAAAGCATAAGCTGAGATCAGAGGTTGGCAGGTGTGTTCATCACATCTATGTGTGGTGAATAGTCAGAAGGTCAAGCTTATTTGAGTCTAACAAATTCCTGATAGAAGAACTTGTATACCTTACAGAGATCTGTTTAGACAGGGGACAAAGAAATCAGGCTGAAACTGGCCTCATTTATGGTACAGATAAAATCAGGACTTCTTGGAGAAGCAATTGGAGAAGCAGTTTTGCTAGTGGCTCTCCCAGAATGAGTTATCTCATACCTTCATTGTTGTTGCCATTGAGTTTTGAAGTTGTCTGCTTTGCCTCTAGTTCCTCACAGTTTGTCTCTCAAATGTTTTATGTACAGATTCGACTACGCTAGAAGCCCACAGTTCACATCAAGTGTAGTCTTGCTTATTTTTATCGAAACTGATAACAATCTCATTCCAAAGAGTGGAAACATTATTTCTGACTAATCAGGTCACACAAGAAAACTTGCATCCTATGTTCATTATACAATGATTACTATTAAGCATTGCCCCACGTGGAGAATATATTCAGCAAACTCACTCAATCCTTTTAATTGTGCCTATAAAAGTGTGTAACGTCCTCATATAGTTGATGCATTGTCATGACCATGGTGCTCTGAAGGAGAGAGATGCTATTCTTGCACACTGCTAATTGATACAATATACCATGGATGTTGCCATAAGTAATAAATTCCTGAAACTACCTCACTGGGATTTGGTCTTCTGTATGTTATACTGTAAAAAATCAACTGAATGGCACCATATATTTTTGGGGAAAGAGGCACACTAAATGAATCACATCTTACTTTTCTAATACAAAAAGGCTTGCAGAAAATACTGCTTAAGACTGCAATACTGTCTCAGAACTGTCACCCTCGCTTGCATCATGTATTTTTGCAGATAAACAGGAGTCTGTTTAGCAGGGTTTCAACATTTCTGGACAGGCACTGCAAGGTTGAATCAAAAGGGCTCAGTCATTCCAAAGTTCCCAGAATGCTTCCTCTATGCTCAGATTCTGTGATTGCTTTATCTCTTTGATGCACAAAACAAAGCACAATTCTTTAAAAACTTTCTACCAGTCATGTTGTTTATTCTCATAACTCCAAACTGATAAAATAAATATTTTCCTTCATTTCTGCATAGAAAGAAAAAAAATACTGTTAATCTCCTTCTTCATACTCAAGAAAGTGATTAGTTGTACTCTGCCAAACATGCGCTCCAATAGTAGGAAAAGAGAAAAGTACAATCAGAAGTAACTGACATAGAAAGCAACTGCTTTATCTTTGTAGAGGTCAGTACAACAATCCCTCACAGTTTTAAAACTCACCATTATATTGTTGACCCTTCAAAGCAGCTTGCACTGAATATCTTTGTTTCACTTATTGACACAGTGGATTCATGATTCTGGCATATTGAAAACTCTCTATTGACGTGCTGGGAATGCAATTTTTTCCTGAGAAGGCACCATGAAGCTGGACATGTAAAAGTTTTGTGACTGGAATAGTCTTGTAGTGCTTGGCAGGAACGTGATTTCTTACCTGGTTGTGGTGGAAATAAGCTGCATGCAAACACTAAATTCTATTTTTTTTTATATAATGTTAAAGGGGAATTTTGTTAGAGGGCATACAGTCAGTTTTTATAGATAATGTTTTATATGCTCCCTTTTCGTCACTTGATTTTCCTGTAGGTATACACATGCACAAAACCAAAACTGGGAAACATGACAAATTGATTGCATGACAACAGATTTATCTCTTGTTGGCTTCTTGTAATCATGTGAAAGTCATCTTAATGAGAAAGCACATATATCCAGACACACCTTGCATTTTGCATAATCACATGTTGGAGTCTTCATGCTTTTCCCCCCGCTTCATATTGCTTTCCTCAGCATTTGCACCCTGATGAAGACATACAAGATACTGACTGCTGGACTATCTCAGACCTCAGAAGCCCTTTCAGTCTGGGGGTCCAAGACCACCTTCAGCAGTGCCAGGCACTGACAGCACTGCCTCCAGCCTCTCCTGGAGCTGTCACCTCCATAGCATCTGCCGGGTCCACGTGTGTTTGTATCTTTGTTGCCAAAACCCTTCCAAGCATGGGTCACTTCCATTCCTGACTCACAATTAGGGTTCGCTGATCAGGAGTTATTAATGGACAATGTGTTAGCCCTGAAGGCTGCTGAATACACACCCAGGGTGAAACTCCACTAGGTTGCCAAGCATTCAGCTGCACCCAGGGGAAGATGTTGAGAGGATACAGTAAGAGGATAACTGTAATTTGCTTTTCCTCCCCAAAGAAGCCCTCTAGTTCTCTTATATTGCAGAGAAGTGACATAAAGTAGAACAGATGGGCATGGTAAAAAGCCTGGGATAATGCTTAAAAATGCCAGTGGAGATGCGGGGGAGAGCACTGTGCCTTTCACTGTCTTCAGGGATTTCTACACAACAGATCTGTTGAGGAAAAGGCAGAGAACTGCCTGCAAGTTTTTTGTCACCATTCCCATTCAAGGAGACAAGAGAGATGCAAGTTTTACAGGAGTACCTGAGTGTGCATTCCAGTTTGCTGAGTTTTATTGCTGCTGTTGTGCTAAGCATCCAACTCTCCACGAAAAAGGGGCATTTTTTTCATGAGGGTCATAAGCCTTAAACCTCACTTAAGCATAGAAGCAAATGGATTGATAAGATGCAGTCCCTGAAAATTTTTCCCAGTGTCTGAAACTAAGGATCTAATAAAGTAAAACTGGGATTAGAATACAAGTGCTTTTTCTTTAGAATGTCATGTCAGTGCTGGCCCTGCTTAGTTTGCCTCTATGCATCAATGTTAAATATTAGCAAAATATTTCAATGCTAGGTATGAACAAAATATGAATGAGGCATCCTTGTACAAACAAAATTTGTAGGCAGTGTCTGTACTACACAGCTTGAAATAGAGGTAGATCAGATATAAATGGGGCGAAGAAAGAGGTATAAAGCATAAGCAGTGAGGTTCACTGGAATGATGGTAAAAATTAGGATGCTTGCTTCACAGTTGTTCTTCCCATCTTTCCTGAATTAGAAAGAAATCAGATCGACAGAAAGCAAATTGTGAAATGAGGATGACTAAATAGGAAAGGTGGAAAAAAGAAGAAGAACAGATTGACAAATGAGTGATAAAGAGGTAAAGCAATCATTACAGAGGCAGCACACAGCTGAGAGAGTGATACAAAAGTAAAACATTTTCCAAGAATCCATAAAGGTGTAGCTTTCCTCATCAGCTGCAGTCTCAGGCTGGCTTCTTCTGGCAGTTTTCCTGTAACAGTGGGGAAGGAAGAAGACCACCACCCAGGTCTTCTTGCCCTAAAAATTATGTCTGTGCGTACTGAGGAAAGACAGATGGTAGACTGAGATGCCTCAGTTGTGGATGAGGGCATATAGACCTATAAATCGTAGAAAAGTTTGAATCAGTGTGCTCTGCAAACTTGTTTATAAAAAACAGCAAAGTTAAAAATAAATACTATTTCATGCATCAAAGCATGGTGGTAACACTATGGCTTTAAATTAAAATAACACAAACCATTAGATATTAATCAATTGACTAAAATTTCTGTTGGAAAGTAGGTAATAGACCTTTGAGGAGATTGATACCCTGACACAGAGGCTAGGAGAACAGGCAGCCAGGAAAGCTGTCAAGCTCTATGAGCTCCTTTGCTTCAGGATACCTATGAATTTGAGCCCAAAGTAACCTGAAGTTGAGCCAAAGAAGTAACTCGACCAGTTATTAGAGAAGGGGACCAAAAAGGAACTCAACTGACAACCCATCATATTTCTGACTCTTTGTCCATTGGAATTTTTACTTTCTGCTCCTTTTCTGTTCTCTATTTTTTGTGTGCCTCTTAAGGAAAATGTTTAGCCTTGCTGTCCAAGATTAAATCTTTTTCCAAAAGAGCTGTGAACCCATGAGAAGAAATGCTCTTAAAAAAAAAAAAAAGCAAAAAAACAACATCAAAACTTTGCTTCAGTAGGATTAGTATATATTATGCAATTGCTGATCTGACTGTGCTATGTCTTTGCTTTTCTTCAGCCTTTCTCTGCAGGTAAATGCTAGACCTTTGAAAATCTGAAACACTGTCTTTGGAAAGATTTGAAATCTCTGGTACCAGATCAGGAAGGCTGTACAGCCATGGTGTTCTCCAAGGTTAGTTAGTCTTCTTCAGACAGGTTACACTATGCAATGTTGATGTGGCTCAAAAGTCATCAGCTCAAAGAAAAGATCCCCTTGCTACCTGCATTTTCCTTTTCTTTGCCTCTCTTCTCCTTGTCAAAAGAAAACATCAAAACTCTGAGTATTAGGAGTCACTCCACACTCTGAAAATAAATCTTTTAAATCTCCATGACTATCTAAAAACTATTGCACAACCATTAGTAAGCAGAAAGATCCCATAAGGTAGTAAGAAAAAAAGAGGAATTGATTAAGTGAAAGCTCAGCTCATAGCTCTTCCTTCAACTTCTGACTTGACTTTGACTCCTGTATCTTCCTCAAAGATTCAAGGAATTTGTAGTGATGGCTGTTGATGATATGAGGAAGCAGCTCTCTCCAGCCTGACTAGAGAGCATCATGCCCAATCCATACACAAGTCTGCTGTCAAGCAGCCATCTGGACTGTACTCCCACCCTGACACCTGAGAAACACCCCAAAATCCAGACTCTGCATTATATCTCGATGTCTGGCAAGTTTGCCCACAAGAGAGGGAAGCCTGAAATGTTTCAGGCATTCACAACCATCTTTTTGTTGGACTGGGGGCCAGTGCCAGGATTTTTGCTATCTTCTGCTGGCATGGACCAACATTTGAATCCAACTCTTGATATTTAATTAAGAACAGCATTTGGAGCATCTGTTTGCAAAAGCAGTCAGAGTGTATTCAGATAATGAGCACTTTGCAGCATGTTGTGAGGCCATGCATTTTATTATTTAGAGCTTTCTTGGAACTAAATTCCCTGTAAATATACACAGGATGAATTAGAAATAGAATCTAAATGTTCTTTCTTTTTCTGACCTCCAATACAGTAATGACTGTATGGAAATGGACACTGCAGAATCACACAGGGAAAATGTCTCATGAGCCATCTGATAAAATTAGAGCACTAGTTTTCTCTGAAGAATTGGCTCTGGAAGTCAAATCACGAGCTGAACAGAAAAGCATAGAAGGAAGGATGCCAGAGCACTAACAAACAAAAACCATAGCTTGAATTATCCTTCCTTATTCATTATTATAGCTTTGATTTGACGGGTTTTTTCCTGAGAACTGGGTGATTCTTCAAACTGCAAGAACATAATTACTGATCTACCCAGTGAATACAATGTTTTACACAATGAAAGTTCTATAGAAATGAAATGAAAGTTGTTTCAAACTATGGGACATTAAACTCACACACTGTAGAATAATAGAAATGGTCTCAGCTAGATTTTGTTTCTGATTACAGCTTCTGCTGAGCAACAGAACCTGATGGAGTATCATTAATCCAAGAATTAAAAAAATGCTGGTTAGTAGATGAATAAACTCTGCTAACTCCCTTAAACAGCTATTAGTGAATGCGCTTTGACATCTAACTTTGATTCTTACACTTTCTTTAGGAAATCATGATAGGGACCTTGTTCTTGTGCTACAATGCATAACAGAAACTAGGAGCTAGGCAAAAAAAAATTGAGCGATGAGATGTAATGACATTAAATGCTTTCAGACCGGACTTTCAAGAGGAGGGTGTGATGATAAACAAGAGAGGCTATAACATTTTTGTTAATGATAAAGGACAACCCATGATGGGAGTTTAATGGACTTCATAATGCATTTTATCAGATGTTTTTATGTTTCAAGCTGATCTCTTCCACAAGGCTGACAAACTCTTTCAACATGCTGAGGGAAGTCCAATCTGCAAAGACCAACCACTGACACAAAATGAGTGTTGATGAGGTGTAGAAATAAAAAAATGGAGGAAGACAGGATATAATGACTCCAGCTGCCTGGGTAGGTAGGAGGAGGGAGGGGCAGCCATTATCCAAATACAGTTCCTTACGAAAGACAGAATGGAAGCAGAGGGCCAGACCTCTTAGAAAAGACATCCCAGGAAGGTATCTGCAGGCAGGAGAGTATGGGGCTGGCAAGTTTTTGGGAGCATTGAGAAGGGCTCTTAGTGCACTGATGTCTGAGCACCACCTGAGTGCCTGTTCTCTGCAAAGATTGCAAAGATTGCAGTAACAGCAAGGGGCTGCTCGGGTGGCAGCGTTGGATCCTCAGCCTCCTCCAGGAGCAGGAGGAAGGCTGATAAACTGTGGTAGTAGCCTTTCTTTCTGTCAATACATTAAGGCTGGGATGTGGCATTTTAAGTGCTCTGTAGGAAGGAAGATGAGAGATCTTTATTTTCAATTATATGGAAATGCACAAGCAGTTTTGATATTTAAACTGGCATACATTCATGAGGTGGAGGCATAAGAAATTGAACTCCCATTAAGAGTGGCAGACTACTTCAAGGAAAACACATGAAAATGAGACTTCAGATAAAGCAGCTTGTTCTTGGAGTTCAGGGATCAGCAACATCAGCTCTTCCTAGGCCCAGATTTCATCTGAGGTTCTTATTTTCATTTATCTGAGAGACCAAAGAAAGCACCAGATCAGCATGTTCATATGCAGGCATTCCCTTTTGCATGCCACTGGTCTGTATTCATGGTTTAATGCAGCGGAAACATTCCCTTGCACATAAGGAGCTATTTTTCACAGTAACATAGGTATCTGGGACTATAACTTCATACTCCTATCTCCTCTGCATGTCTTGAAAGCTGTATTTACTGTCAAAGTTAAACTGCTTCTTCTTTAAGCAAATCATCATCTATGCTAAAAATTATCTTCATTATGATGCAGTGTCAGTATTAGACCTTTTTATTATTATTAAAGATATTTGCTTACCATTTGTATTTTACTTACATGGACAATTAAGTTATATCTGGTACTTAATTTGTTTCCAATCGGTTTAATTTCACGATGTGACTAGCACAACAGCAAGTTATTTAAGGGAACATATTATGAAATTATAGAAGGAAGTTCATACATTATTTAAAGATTTGTGAAAAATAGCTCCATTAATCTAATAAACATTTTCTACTTTTTTTTTCTTTCTTCTTATTTATTTATTTATTTATTTATTTATTTATTTATTTATTTATTTATTTAGTTTTAAAATGCATAAACAAGCTTCTTAGTGACTGTTTAGGTTATAGAAATGAAATTACTGCTGGTCATCTAACCTCTACCCTTTGAAGCATTGAAAAAAACTAGATGGTCCCTAATAATAGGGTTCTTGATAACTCCCAACTTTCTTGAGCTGGGCCACACCACTGTTTTATAACTAAGAAACAAATGATAATAAAATGATGGATGCAGTGTTCCACTCCTCAGAAAACTTGTATTCCCATGCTCATTTGTCCCATGAGTGGTATGATGATAGGGGAATTACTGCTGCTGGACAATGTAACTATAGAAAAGCTTTCCAATATGATGAATCTCAGAATCACAGCAATGAGGGCTGAAAAGGAGTCTGAGAGCTCATCTACTTCATCCTTTTGCCTTGTGGCAGAGCCAGCCAGACCTTTTCCACATCCAGCAGATGTTATTAAGGCCACTTTCTGGTGATAAGTGCCCAGCCCCTCCAGGCCTACTCTCCTGTCTTCAACCAGCCTTTAGCCTTTACAGTTAAACTCTTTTTCTCCTAACATGTAACCTAAGTCTTTCTTGTTGCATTTGAAGCCCTTTAGGTCTCATTCTCTCCACAGGGAATATTCTGATAAATAGTACTTCATTCCACTTTTCCAACCACTTACACTTTTCAAGAGACATCACATTCCCTTTCTAATTCTTCTCCTTGCCTGACAAGATAATTCCAATTCTTTTAACCTGTGCTTGTAAAGCACAGTGTCTGATAACGGAGGGTTATATGTTGCTCTCACCCACCAGATCCATCCTGTCCTCAGCCTGTTCTCCCACCACTCAAGAGTAAGTTTGACTTTTCTATTAAATTCATGAGATATTTTAATTAGAAATGGTGCATGTTAATTAGTTGATGGCAATTCTTGTGATAAGTAAAAAATGTAAATGATGAAGTATAAGTGATTATATGCAAAACACCTCTATTTTTGGTTGACTTTGTAGTGGAACCTACCCCTTGCTGTCCAGTTTTTACCATTTGCACAGAAATAATATGTTATTACTTCAGTACTTGAATTTCTGGAGCTTCTGATGAATGTAAATTTTTGGTTTCTGTCTTTTCGTCAGGGCAGATAGTGCAATTATCCTCCAAGGGTAATATCCCAGTGAAGATCTGATTAAACAGATCTGAAAATTCAAAACCTATTCAAATTTATAATTCTTCTAATTCTTCTAATGTCAAAAAATATTTTATCTCATTCATAAAAAATGAAATGAGAAATAAGATATTTATGGTAAACTAGCCTGTTATATACTTTCTTAAAAGAGGTTTCCCATGTGTATTCTCACAGAATCAATCACAGAATCCCTTAGGTTGGTTTTTTTGTATTGCACTCTACTGCAAATGTTTAGTGTAAGAGAAAAGCAGACAATTTTTTCAACAGACATCTAAAAATAAAATGCATTTGGGTTCTTATGTTAAAAGATTCTGAATCTTCCTGCAACTTCTTAGAGATGTTAAAGAATCTGGACCCTAGCGGGATATTTCCAAGTGCTGAGCTGCCTAATTTCATGAGAATCAAGATAAGCTTGGTAGCTGAATACTTAGGAATTTTGGAAAGTCTCTTTAGCACCTGTCAGTGGTCAAGGCAGATGTCCAATGCCATTCTTTGAGAAATTAGACTGTTTTGGTTCAGCTCAGTGAGCTGAAAGGGCAAAGGACCAAAAGACTTTTCTTAATAATTTCTTATGCCTTGAAGGAGCATTTGGCCTAGCACTGCTTTTTTTTTCCCCCAGGACTCAGCAATACACTATACCTTACTTGGCAGATTCCATAGAATTACTAAAAAATTCATAACCTAGAAACATAAAAATGTAAACAGTAATGCTGCATGCTGCACCATGCATGAAAATAACTGATGCCAATTCTAAATGTATACTGCTAATCAACATAAACTAGATTTGTAGACACTGAAATGACATCTTTGTCTTTCTTCCAACATGGGAAAATGAAACTACAAGAGGCAAAAACATCTCACAGCAGAAAACAAACTCAGTGTTGAAATTGGTCAGTAGTGCTTTCAACAGTCACTTGCTTAATTGTTTCTTGCTTTCCTTGTGTTGCTGCCAAGAACAAAGGTCATATTTAATGGCTGCCTAAATAATTTGCAATATTTTTTAGACTTGCCCCAGAGGTGGCTGATGTGGATCCTTTTGTACTTAGTAGGAAAGTCATACCCTGTTAAAGAAACATTATCCTTCTAAACTGATTTAAATCCCCTCACATCCTCCAAAACACACAACTTTTCTTTTCTGTTTCATGTCAAATACTGTAGTGACAGCTCATACAAAGCAATACTGTTTGTTTCAAGATTATAGAGCACTCAGGACATCCACATCACCTTTGAAGTAAATTTTTGAAGCCATAATCCTCTGCCAAACAAAAAAGAATATGTCATCATAGCATCATTGTAATGATGTGACCTTAACCAGGAGTCAGAGACAGCAGCAAAAAACTGAGGACCTAAGTCTTCTCTGTCTTGTCCCTCAAGTAGAAAATGTCATGGCTCCATCACTTAGAAGTAGTGGTTTACCATCTCTGGTCTAGAAAGTGAAATCCAATACAATCTCTTTTTTTTTTTTTTAATGACAGGACACTCCTGATATTTACACACCCTTCTCTTCTTGCTTTATTATGGGCCAGTAGCTGGGCAGTAAACAAAAGGAAAATATGTTGTAACAAAGCACTTCATGGTAAGGTGAAAACAGAGGCAAGAATAGACAAAAATGGAATATTAATTTCATAATATCAAGGACAATCTGAAACAGGCTGTTAGGTTCTCTCATCAATCCCAAAACTGGGACACATGTGCCGTGTTGAGGAGGGTTGGCAGTGGAAGGCATTGGGGCTCAAGATTATGAATTTCATTCCATCTGAGGGACCTAGGTCCTATTACAAAAGTGACCCTGTACTTTCTGTATTTTCAAAAATATCTCAGTGGGACAGAGGGTGATCACAGAGGTGATGCCTACACCAACATTACACAGATACTAAATCAATTCAGAGTTTCCTTCTGTTCTCTTTTCCCTTCAGTAAAGGTGTTCCTGCCCCAGAGAATAAATAGGAGTAATTTTTTAATGTTTCTTTGAAAACTGACCGTTGAAAACACAGATTAACTACTTCAGTCTATCCTGATGATTAAAATACCATGTTCGATGTTTGGTGCATGATGGTTACTTTTCAACATTGCTGGAGTCTGCCCTTGCAGTCCATAGCATCACAGCACCATAGAATCACAGAATCATAGAATATGCTGTGTTGGAAGAGACCCATCAGGATCATTGAATCCAACTCCTCACACCATGTTCTGAGAGTGCTGTCCAAATGCTTCTTGAACTCTGTCCAGCTTAGTGCTGTGAGCTGTTCCAGTGCCCAACCACCCTCTGGATATCCAACCTAAACCTCCCCTGACTCTGCTTCATGCCATTTCCTCAAGTCCTGTTACTGGTCACGAGAGTGAAGAGTTCAATGTCTGCCCCTCCTCTTCCCATTGTGAGGATGTTGAAGGCCACAATGAGGTCTCTCCTCAGTCTTCTCTTCTCCAGGCCAAATAGACCAAGTGACCTCACAAGGCTTCCCCACTCACTGATCCTGATGACTCCCTTCCAAATCTGCATATTCCATGACTGTATGATTCACCATCCTCATGGCCCTCCTGGATGCTCTCTAATAGTTTAAGGTCTATTTTATATTGTGGCACCCCAAACTGCCCCCAGCACTCGAGGTGAGCCTGTCCCAGTGGAGAGCAGAGCAGGACAATCCTCTCCCTTGCCCAGCTCACAATGCTGTACCTGATGCCAGGGTTGCCTCTCCTGGCTGCCAGGGCACTGCTCACTCACATCAACTTGCCATCAACCAGGACCCTCAGGTCCCTTTCCACAGTGCTTCTCTCTGGCCTCTTGTTCCCTGGATTGTCCTGTCCCAGGTGCCAAATCCAGCACTTTTCCTTGTTGAACTTCATTTGATTGATGATTTCCCACATCCCTAATTTGTCAAGGTCTCTTTGCAGGGCCTCTCTGCCTTTGAGGGAGTCTGCAGCTTCTCCCAGTTTAGTGTCATCGGCAAACTTTGGGTCCTGTGTCCAAGTAATTAATGAAGATGTTAAAGAGAAGTGGATAGAGGATGGTCCTGGTTTAGGGCAAATTTGGGAGACTTCCAAAGGGATCCCTCTAGAAAGCAGATTCAAGCAACCCCTTCCCCAACTTGTTCAGCAAAAGATTTCCTTGGAGAAAAATAGAAAAAACCTGTTTATTTAACAAGCGAAGTATTCACAAACATAACAAATGGATAATATTAAACTATAAAACTTTTCACTATTCTGAAGACATGGCAAATTCAGAAAGTCCTTTCCGTGGGGTGCTGCTCGTCTCGCTCAGTCTCTTATCAGTCCCTCCCCAGTGGGCCATAGGTGTGAACTCCCAGTATTCTTCTGGGTATTCAGTCCAGATCAGCACCAATCAGTTCCCAGGAAAAGAAGAGCCACAATCTCGGGAACTTCTCTGCCTCAGCTAGCTAAAAACACTAACTAGAAGCAAAGGAGAGCTCTCTCCCACTGTCTGTGCTGCAGACAGCATGCACTGAGAGAGCGAGGAATGCGGAGGAGTGAGTGCAGTTTCTGAAAACAAACTGCGCTTCTTCTCCCCCCTTTGCTCTCAGAAACAGTCTCAAAGGTGCAGAACTCCATATCCAGCATAAACAGAACAGATGACTGGGGATACAAGCATAGCCTAGGATGAGGATGGAGCCCTGGGAAACACCCCTAGGGACAGGACACCAGTCTGATGTCATCCCATTCCCTAAAACTTCATGCCTGACCCATGAGCCAGTTGCTCACCCATTGCCTAACACTGTTGTCCAGCTGTGTGCTGGACATTTTGTCCAGAAGGATACTATAAGAGACAGTTTCAAAAGCTTTGCTGAAGTCCAAAAAGATTACATCTACTGGCTTATGAGGTAATACAGGTGGAAAGGCGCCTCTGGAGGGCTCCTGTCCTCAGGGCTCTAAACAGTGAGGTTCTTTAAAACCTCCAAGGGCAGACTAAAACCTCTCAATGCTCTCAATGCTTTCCCAAGCTCAACCTCATGAGGTTTCTTTGTATCCAGCCAGAGCATCTTCTCCTTCCAGCTACACCTGTTTCCGCACGTGCTCTTGCCATGCACCATCATGAAAACTGTGGTTCAGCTTCCTCAAAAACCTCCTTATAGGCACTGGAATTAAATGATGTGCAAAAGTAGAAGTAAATCCTAAATAGGCTGCGATTTGCTGACAGTAACATCAGACCTTTGTATGGGTGTCACTGATTTCCTCTCCTTCTCAGTCCTAACTGAGCATTAGCTCCCTATCCTTCCCCAGCATGCTGATCCAGCAAGGTGTGACAAACACGGGCTCAGCTGCAAGGACACCTGGGTAGAGCACCACTGACTACAGACAAACTTGCACATCCATAAACAGTCTCTCAGAAACGTGAGGGGCTACAATATCACATCTTCATACTCATCTTCAGTATCATTCTTGGCTTGGAACTAGTATTAACCATCCATTATCTCTCAGTCAAAAAGCTGGAAACCAAGCTTGAATTTATGTTTTAAATGCAAACTGATATTCTGAAATCATTCCTTGGCCTGGGAGTATGTGCTGGTAACACATTAACCAACGTGAGAACTGGTAACACTGCATCTATACCTAGGCATGTGTTTTCAGACCTTGCCAGACAGAGGGAAGAGAGAACAGCTAAGCCTTGCATATGCTCCCTGTTTTGCTACACATGACCGTAAACCAGCAAATTGTTACACTAACCTTAACTTGCATATCGAGACATTCCATTGAAATGATACGCTGTAGGCTTGTGATTAGCTATCAACAGATTGTCACTTAAATGTCATCCTTCACGAGTTATTTAAGATGAAATAAATTTAGCCGAGAATCAAGCCACACTGGGGGAAGTTCAGCTTGTAGAAATAGCTTTCAGTCACACTCATTTCTAGTAGTGTGTAATGATATGGGTAAAACGTACCCATATTTTGTATGATGGAGACACAGCAAATGTTAATAATGGTTTAATTAGTCATTTGTACCAGCAGTAAAAATATCCACAATTACTCTTATGAAGCCCAAACTGGAAGGCTGGCTTTCATTCCCAAGGGAACAGGCACACTACCAGATCATGGGAATTAGGAAGAAAGTGTTTTCCTGACTGCATTCCACTTTTGTTCATTATTAATGCATTTTTCATCCTCAAAAAGCATGACAAGAGATCCAAGTGCAAGACGAAGGCATGGGGGAGAGAGAGAGACAGAGAGAGGAACTGTCAGTGTATGAACTTGAACTTACTAGCACTAGCCTGGCACTTCCTACCACACATCCATAAACTGCGCTGGTAATAAATAGCATGAATCCTCAATTCAGAATTTGAAGTTTTGCTTATAGGGGGCTCTTCTGCAGCTTGTTATACTGTTTCCAGCAATGTCCAGTCTGCCAAGGAAAGGCTTGCCCATGTCACATCTTTTCTCCTTAGTACTGCCAAATTCCAGGTCCTTCTCACCCACGGCAGAACACATTTCTATTTCAAGGGGCATTATTACTTCAGAAAAAAACCCAAAATTGTGGTTAACACCTGGTGGCAGCAGCGAGTAGCAAGGAAGGAATGATGAAATCGATACTCAAACTTCAATGAGCATAAGATACGGGCAAATTCCATAGAAATGTTGAGTTTTCCATGTGCCCATGTGTGTATTTCTTCATTCTTTATGCGTATCTTTGCAAGTCCAGGTTCGAGTATGAGTGTTTTCTGAGGGCATTTTATCCCACAGTGTGTGTGTGTATGAGTGTGTGTGCGTGTGTATCTGAACAATTCTAACGAGCAGTTCAGACCATAGACAGGAACCAGATGATCCTCACAAACACAAGAGCAATGTAGCACTTCTTAGCTGTTGCTGCTTAGCCTGCTCCCCAAGCCTAGGTTGCAGCAACTGCTCTTATAATATCTAATGCCAGCTCAGGGCTGAGGATAGGATGCTGAAGCCAACACTGAAATGCAGAGAAGGGTGTGCCTTGATATGTTGGGGTTTCATGTCCTTGCTCTTCTTCTCCTAGAGTACTGAGAAGGCAAACCTAATTAAGTTAAAATACATCTGTATGAAAGAAATAAATAATAATATAGAACCAGTTAAGAAAATAACAACTATGTTTAATATTTTCATCGTTTTCCTTGGAGAAAAAGAAATATTAGTTACCTGAATGTAGACAGCACTATGTCAGTGTCAGGAGACTTAATTTTGGAAGTGACTTTGTGTTACATTTGAGCAGCCTAAAGATCAAATATCATAGCACATCTCTGGGCTCTGACTCAAGAAAAGGAACAGTAACTGTCAGGAAACATGAGATTAGTATTTCTACCTCATGTTGGGACCTGTGAAGCTACATTTTCAAATGACAGGCTGCAAATGGTTTAGGAACTGCTTCATGAACTCATCTGCAGCCTGTGGAGCAGGGATGGAGTAGGTGACTCCTGTGAGCTGGAGGAGCTCCCCACCATAGGCTGCCTTTGCTCTTCAACCAGTGCCCTGGGAGGTCAGGGAGGAACATAGCATGGATTTGTAGGCACACCAGGGAATGGAGTCTGTCCCCAGAAAAGCTACCAGCCATTAACAACAACAGTAATTCCAAGCATCCCCCAACCTGAATTTGTGTCATTAGTGAGATGTCCCTTCGAAGGCAGATGAGAGAATGGGAAAACATGACAGCATATTATTGTTTTATAAACAATAAACTAAGCAAAAGATTAACATTAGTAGGTTTTCATGCTTTTTTATAAAAATATTATGGACTGCAATTGTCATGGTCCACAAAGTGATGACACAATTGAAGGCAGATGCACTTGCAGCAACGTTTCCTAGGCTGTTTCCCTGAGACTGCAGTGTTTGTAATAAGGGTGCGTGAAGAAGGGATGAAGGGCTGTTGAAACACAGCAGTGCTGAAACCATAATGGTGTGATAGGATTTAATGTGGAAAAAAAGCCAGTAAGGCAGGACTTTCCACTGATGCAAGAAGTAATAGCCCAATAATGTAGACTGGTCAGCCTTGCATTGCCATTTTTTATATCCTGACTAATCATGTGTGAAAGCTATTACTCCTGATGAATCCATATTCCTGTCTGTGTCCTCTCATGATCTGTATTAACTACTCCCACCACACCCTGAAAGTGTCCTCAGTGGGATTTTATAGTAGTCTTAATGCTGTTGCTCACACAGGCTGATTGGTACCTTGGCCTGTGCTGTATTGCAGAGATGATTATAACATTGCCAGGCTGTAAAGACAAAGGGGAGAGGATGTAGACTTTGGAGACTTTGAACCCTCCACTTGTTGCCTGAGAAGAGTTATCCTTACCAGAGTGGGGCTGTGCGAGAGAACACAGGAGAGGAAAAGAGAAACCACACGTGACCACACTGGTCCTGCCTGGGCCCAAGGAAATGCCCTGCCAAGACATCAGTGAGTATTTCTAAGAAAGATCCTATCAGCCCAAAAGAGGAAATGGAGAAAGGATGTCAAGGATTTGTCTTGAGTTTTCTCAAGGACACCTTGAAATTTTGCTGTTTCCCAGTGCCTGCTCCTCAGGATGGAGCATTGCCTTGGAGGGAAACAGGGAGCAAGAAAGGAGAGCAATATAAATATTATTACATTAGCCTTGCATCTTCTGGAGATGTGACTGTAGGACAAGTAGAAAAGGGAAAAAAAAAAAATCCCAGATTTTCTACAGTTATCTGTTGCTTTCTTTGTGTTCTCAGCAGGATTGAGTTTGGAGAACATGAGGCATCACTTCCAGCATGCAGCAAATTTCAGTATTCTGTGTGGTCATATGCTACAAAAATTTAGTTGCTGAGTGTGACAGTAGTTTTACAGCACTGTTTGAGGATGGCAAGAACCACAGGCCCATTGCAGTTTCATTAGCATAATTGGCATCTGCACTTATATGGATTCAGCATTACTGAAGCAGTTTCAAAGGGACTGATTATGTGCTGTACTCCTTGGAGCAGTATTTCAGACAGAGATCCCACTGGGATGGAAAAGCCATGAAAAAGAGCCCTAAATTTTATAGTGCTGTGTCAGTATTACTACACAAGAAAAGTGTAGTAACTAGAAGAAATTTGTCACATACAGCCAATTACCAGCTTAATGGATTTACATTTTCTTTTAGATTTATCTTGGTCAGTTCTCTGTTATAGCTTCCCTTGATCATCTAATAGGTTTGCTCTTTCCCTAAATACTGAACTTCAGTGTCTTCTGCTACTTGCATACAAATGTAGTCACTGACTTTGTGATCTAAAAAATAAGATGTAGTAGCATTCTAACAGCATTAAACTACACGTTTCTGCTAGCATCAGAGTGTGCTCAGAGTTTTTTTCTTTTCCTTTTTGAAGCAAATGCCCAAATGCAACTGCATGGCCAGCAGGGCAAAATCAGTAGGTAGGGTACAGCATCATGTACTTGCTTGTCCCCAAGTCTGAGGATACAGACTAGAACAGCCAAAAAAATTCTGACTATAGCAACACCTGCTGAGAGCTCCAACCTGTACTTGGATCTTGCTCAAGTTTCAAGGATGTCCCAGCTACATCACAGCTCTTACTCCAGCCAGTCTTGCAGTGCAACATAAAGTCATCAGGATTCCACACTACTTTCTTTTTCTTCTTTTACCCCAGATGTGCCAGAAAGTGGGTGTACTCCTCCAGGATGATTTTGCACTGAAAGGCTAGTGCAAGGGTACTGAAGAGGGTTGACAAACCTGACTTGTAGTTTTTTTTTTTTTAGGAACACTTTCAGTTGTTAGATAAAAAGAACAATTTTTTTAAACCTATATATTTTTAATATATACATTATGCATCCTTATATATGGGCTATGCAGATTTAACATCATAAAAATATGTGCATTATGCAATAAGGAATAGTGAAAATATGAAAAATTATGTTTCTGCTTGTGTTACAGTATGTGCACCTGCAGCTGTGCACAACCTGTGAGACCTGATGGCTGCCAGCTCCCCCGCCCAGCGAGGGACACTGACAACTTATTGACAGTTTATAAGGACAGAAGCTAATCCAGTGCTGACTTTTGCTTTCACAGGTAGGAACTCAGGTTCTCATTCTGGAGGGCAGCTGTGACATCTTTCTGGAGAAAGGTTTCCAGCACCAGGTCCCTGCCATTCAATCACCCAAGAATTTCAGGGATCTGCCCTGAAGCTTCGGGGCTTAGTGTCTACAGGATCCCGTCTAGATTTGTCACGTGTTACAGATGAAGAAAAATAGGATAGTAATGGAGAGCCACTAGTCTTTTAGATAGTCCTGTATTTCTTACCATCCCAAGTTAATTTACCCCTTCCCATACCCTGATCATGCTATTAAATGATTTGAAGACTATGTTTTTGAATTAATGGGTTTGTGGGTTTTTCTCTTAAGCCAAAGGGGATTAGAGTGAAAATGTCAAATATAATTTCAGAAAAGACCACAGGTGCCCTTAAACTGTCTTTGGGACACAGAGAAGAAAATTGTTTTCTCCATTTTGTTCCTTAGACCGCTGTGGGAGACAGCAAAGAAAGCATCACATATTTCTTTTGATATATCATAGAGAGTAAGCTGTGGGGTGCTGTAAAGCACTGTTAAATGCAAATATATTTTGGGAAGGATGATTAGATTTAATAAGGTATTTAAAAACAGCACTAAATATGTCAGTGGGAATACAAATAGAATGGTTATGTTATTTTAAAATTAAACTGATATAAGTACAGTAATTTCACGATTATAAGCCACACTTCCGGGTGTGGGCAACTTTTCATTCTTTGTCCATACATAAGCTGCACCTGATTATATGCCGCACTTCCAGGTTTCAGCAACTGTCTTGAGTTACAATAGAGAGTGTGATAAAAGGTATCTATTCTATCACCATCTGGTGAGGGTGGGGGCAGTGATCCTTATCTCAACGGCAGATATTCTGCTAATGGGCCATCCATTGAAACCAGGCAGGGCATTGTTCTTTATCTTTTTACAACCCATCCTTCCTCCAGAAAGTAATTTTCTGCTAATGGCCCATTGAGTCCCACTGTGTGACTGATAAAATTACTGCATCCCATTGGAAGTTGCTCCAGCCAGGGGGAAGAGCCCAGCATTTCTTACCAAGATAAAAACAGAGGTTTTGGGACACTGAGGTAGCCCCTTTCTCCACTGGACTCCAGACGAAAACCGGATTTCTCCACATCACCACTGGACCTCCAGAGGGAAACTGCACCTTGTACAGGAGCACTGCTTCAACTGAACCACATCTGTCACTGCAGGAGGATGCAGCCACCATTGAATGGGACTGCTACCAACACCCTGCCTGATGGGGTGTCAGGTTGTACTCTTACTTTGTCAGGGTTTGGAGTTTGTTTCTTTGTAGTACTGTATTTCTATTTTAATTTCCCTAGTATAGAACTATTATTTCTAATTCCCATATTTTTGCCTGAAAGCCCCTTGATTTCAAAATTATAATAATTTGGTGGGAGGGGGTTTACAATCTCCATTTCAAAGAGAAGCTCTTGCCTTTCTCAGCAGACACCTGTCCTCCAAACTAAAACAGCAACTTTTCATTCTTTGTCCGTATATAAGCTGCACCTGATTATAAGCTGCACTTCAGGTTGGGACCAAAATTTTAGTCAAAATGGTGCGGCTTATAATCGTGAAATTACTGTACTTACATTTTTTTTTTTTTCCTTTTAGAAGAAAGGAAAGAAAATCTAGGTTTACATTACAGAAGGGACAGTGAGGATTTCCCTATTTGCTCTCCAGAGTTTTCTTAAGCTTGATATTTTGAATCAATGAGTTGAACAGAAACAGGATCTGTGGATCACAAATGAGGATCTGGATACATATGGAGTTGATGAGGTGATTAATATCACTTTCCTGTACATTTCAAAGAAAATCTGTTGTGTTCTGCACAGAAGTATCTGTTTCAATGGGAACAGTCACCACCTATTCCACAGCTTCTTTACGTGGTTTCAGCAGAAAAAAAAATTTACAGTTTCTATATATGATAGTCATTAGAAATCACACTTAACAAGGAACAAAGGGCTCTAGGTCAAGCTGTGAATGTCCAGAGACATCCCAGCCTTGCTAACAGGATGTGCTTTCACACATGCATTTGGAAGCAGTTCCATGACTCCCACCCCTCTATCCCAGTCCTGTGTTGTCCTTGACCATGCTTAGCAGGATTATTTCTGTGACTGTGCAATGAGCTGGCTCAGTTAAAGAGCATTAAAAAAAAAATTAAAAAAGAAAAAATAGAAAGAAAAAAATTATTTTTCAGCCTGGCTGCACATTCTTGGCAGTGCATCGCTCACAATCCCCAGGTGCTTGCAGCAGCTCCTGTGAAACCACAGCCTCACTGCAAAACTCCTCTGCTGAGGAACAGGAAAGAGTGAGGGGCATGCTATTAGCTCATTTTATCCACCCTGGTGTTTCCTGATATGGAAGAGCACCAAGCTGGTTCACACGAGTTGGAAAAGGGATTGTGTGATAATGAAAATGACAGTGGTGCCAGCCCCAAGCATTCAGAAATCCTGAGCTGGGCTGGCAGAAGTCATAAGGTCTTTAAAAAT